>NC_067195.1:4296667-4608542 GCF_000699445.3 Schistosoma haematobium
GAAAAAACAAACAAACTATACCGGCCATTATTTCTTGCCCTGTAAAAACAAAAAAACATTATAGTTCATAATAATAATAACAATAATAATAGTATGTTCTGAAGACAATTACAGTTTTGATGCATGATCCGACTGGTACTGCTTGATGGGCTATAATAATAATAATAATAATAATAATAATAATAATAATAATAGTAATAGCAATAATAGTAATAATGGTAATAATAATAATAATAATAATCGAATAGGCATCATTTGTAAAGGTCTATTATGTTTATGAATTTAAACTGAACATTGGTAATAGTTTATTATTCAACTATACTATACAATATGTATATCAGATATATATTATAAGTAAAGATGATATTATCATTTTACCCATATAGATTCATTGAATGATTATCAATGATACGAAACAATCTTAATGAAAATAGATTTGTGTAATATAAACATTCATAGAAAATCGGTCACATAAAAGCATCCTTTTATATGTTTTGTTATGATAGATAATATATTATAACTAATCTAGAAGATATATATATATAGATGAAATATTCTATCTACTAAATGTTCAGATTAGTTATTCTTCTTTGTTACATATCAAGCTTTGTTGATATTTAGTACTATGATATATATATATATATATGAGATTAGATGGTGGTTGGAGGGAAACGATAGGAAACCCTGGACCCGGGTTTCGTGCTACTTGGCATGGTCGATAGCATTCGATCTGCACTAAATAAGGACTTGATACACATGACATTGATCACCACCCAGTGATCAATCAATTGTGATTACATCTCAATCCAACAGGAGGTCAGTCGCGGCTCGGATAGCTCAGTGGTAACGTCTCTGACTGTGAAGTTGCGTGACACGGAGTCGAATCCGTCAGGGAGCACCAGTTCCCTGAATGTTACAGGTACACTTTGCTGACGAGTGCCAAGTAGCACGAAAACTGGGTCCAGGGTTTCCTGTTGACTACCTTCAACCACCATCTAATTTCAACATATAGTGCCCACAGTGTCGTGTCACCTAGACTGATGGCCACATTGCAACATGGTCAGTAGCATTCGATCTGCAATAATAAGGACTAGGCACACATGACATTGATCACCACCCAGTGATCAATCAATTGTGATATATATATATATATATATATATAGGAGTGATATTCACACTGAAGTTCAACCTATCAGCTAATATATATCCAGAAATCTAATACTTTTCTCTATGTTGAAATATTCAACGAAACCCAGAATCAGTCTCGCGCGCGAATACTTAACCTCTAGACCACTGAGCCGGCATCTAACAATGTTAATGTCTAACTTCAACCAATCCACGAAATTGCACCACTGTACACCCTTTTATTTAGTGAGCTGATATCTCAAAACAGACATGGCTGAACTCTACTAGTAACGGATTCTCACTAGAACTTCAGGAAAGACCTCTTGAAGTTAGTTACTAATGAGATGATGATTATTATCAGAAGGGGTTTTGTGGGGATTTCAGAAATTTCAATAGTTGAAATCATGAGTCAATTGAAGCTAGCCCATCATGAAAAACCTGGAAGCACTAGACGGCCGTTTCGTCCTATTATGGGATTGGTTGAAGTTAAACATTAACACCGCTGGATCCCGGCTCAGTGGTCTAATGGTTGAGCGCTCGCGCGCGAGACTGATAGGTCCTGGGCTCCAATCTTGCGGTGGGGTGCGGGATCGTGGATGCGCACTGTTGAGGAGTACCATACTAGGATAAAACGGCCGTCCAGTGCTTCCAGGTTTTCCATGGCGGTCTACCTTCAATTGACTCATGATCTTAACTATTGAAAACCAAGAATGATTCATTTGTTTGAATCTTTCAAATTATGTTTAGGACTACGGTTAATTTGTCATTTTTGACATTGATGTTACCATAAAGTCACAAGCATTGTAAGCAGTGTCATGGAGTGAACAACATCTTTAGGATGAAGGCACATCAAGCTGACAAATACGAAATAAGATTTCATTTCACAATGAAACAATTCTAGTTCTTTACAAAACATGAAAATTTAATAGATGATCATGGTAAAATGACGTTGATGACGTAGATACCAGTCTCTACCCGACGCAGATTGAACTGCACTTCCCATGTCTTTTCACTAGAGCTCCAGAAATTCATCTTGAAGTCAGTCACTAGTAAGCAGATGATGATTATGATGAGAAGGTGATTTGTGGAGATTGTTGTAATTTCAACAGTTTTCATTGGTGGTCTAGCTAACAACGACTCATGAATTCAACTATTAAAATAAAGATTTCCTAATGAAGGTACATTATTTAAACATGAAAATTAAATCTACAAAAAATGTTAACCAAAGGTAGGAAGTGATTAGTTAGTCTTATACAATAAGCACTAATATGGATTATCAGTATAGGGTTGTGGAGATTATAAAGTTTTTGACTGAGATCATGAACCGATTGATGTTAGATCACCATTGAAAACCTGGAAGCACTGGGAAGCCGTTTCGTCTTATGGTGGGACTCCTCAGCAGTACGCATCCACGACTCACTCGCGGAATTTGAACTCAGGAAACAAACTCAGAGAACAAACAAATAAATTTATTCTCTGAAGAAATGACTTACATTGAGTGAACAAACTTAAGAAAATCTAATTTGTCTACTCATTGGGATATCTACATGTGGATTATTTTTATTTATTTATAATCAAGATATTAATAGAACGAGGCGTGATCCCTTATTGATAACCCGATTAAGGATACATTTACTTAAAGAATGATATCAGAACTGTGATATTGAATGAATGGAAAATCACTTGGAATTATCGTTTTCAATACGATTCGATTAGAAAAGAAAAAAAAGAAAAGAAGAACTTGTTCTTAAGTGAATGATTGTTTGTCTTTAAAAAATTAGTCTGATTATAATAAACAAAATGCTTCCAGGTTTTCAATAGTGGTCCAACATCAATCGCTTCATGATCTTAATCAAAAACTTAATAATCTCCACAACCCTATACTGATAATTACCATGTGCTCACCAGTGACTAGCTTCGTGAAGGAAGTCTAGTTCTAGTGAGAATCAGTGACGAGTGGAGCTAATCTGTGTCGGGTAGAGGCAGGTATCGACCTCGGTACAAAGGAAGATGGCCAAGCAATTTCATTGAATGGTTGAGTTTTGTTGTGAACAGGGAAATAAGAAGCCCAGATAAACTACGAATGCTATTTCTTGGGACGTTGTTTCATTTTATTCAAACCTTGTAAAACGCTTATACCTATTTTTGTCCCTATTTTATTCTACAGAACATGAGCTTTCGTTCGATGTATCATTGATTGCCATACCCCTTTTCTGTTCCGAAACTATTGTAATTTAAACATAATATTTTGCACCTTATTTTCTACCCTAATTCCCAGTTTTGGACATAATTGTATTTCCCCAAATTATCGTACGTTGTGGTCAGGATATTCACTTATTTATTCATGTACGTTTTTGCACTAAACCGAATTCAGAATTCAGAGTGTTCCAACTGTCTCGTCTTCTCTCACTTGCGTGCTTGCCAGCCAATCAGGTTCTAGAATAGTTCTGTCTCTACCCCATCTCGAACTCGCGCGTAGTAGACTCAAGGTTAAACCGCTCAGCCTATTGCGCCAAAGTCATAAACTAGACTAGACAGATCAAGGTCAAGTCATAACAAAGTATCGACGGGGTAGAAGCGATTCAAGGTCATAACAAGTTTAGACATTAACACTGTTGGATCTCGACCGGTTCAATGTTCTAGGGGTTAAGCCCTGGGTTTGAATACCGCGATAGGGATAGTGTAGTGCACTGTTGGGGAGTCCCATAATAGGACGAAACGGATGTCCAGTGCTTCCACGTTCCCCATGGTGGTCTAACATCAATCGCTTCATGATCTTAATCAAAAATCTTAAAACTGTAACTCTTGAAAGTAACGCTCACTAACTATGAATTAAGGTTGTTCACATTCCCCAGTTAAGTATAATATCTTTATCACATAGTTGAAACTATATGTCGAATGTATGTTATTACAGACTGTCAACTAATTACTCCTATCTTTTCTTTGTTGATATACATGTGCCTGAACACATGCTTAAATGGTTACAAATATTATTAAATCCCAACGGTCTAATAAGAATACATGATGAACAAATGTTCATTTCTATTGTTAATCGTCTCATTTGGACTGGCCATATGGCTGATATTAAGACAGAATCTGGTGAATACTACAGCTTATTAAGATTTTAGTTAAATAAGTGTTCAAATCACTACTATGTGTACAGAAATAGTTTGTCCTTACTGTAAACTCATCACGGAAATATGGATTAATTAACCGTAGTAGTGTTATTCATGTTCTTTCTCTTTATCATCTTTATTTTCTCTTATCCCTGGTTTTAATATTATTCTGTTTGTCAGGTATGTCAAGAAAGTTAGAAGATTGATTTTTAAAAGACAAATCTATCAATATACTTAGTCATTCGGTCAGTTAGCTACAGCGTAGGATCAGGCACATATATACATCGGTTCAAGTGGCAACATCTCATCAACACAACAACATGATCACCAAATTCATAGAAGTAGTCACTTCAATGGTAGTAATATATAAAAGAAAGATTACATAAAGGGATATAATACGGAAAGAAAGAATTATATCGTAGAATCAAAGGTAAAAAATGATTTCATGGTTTAAGGGAAGACAAACAGTGTGATCGGTTCTGAGCCATGTCACTCAGAGTCTCCAACTATTGGTTATGGTAGTCGCGCGGACGCTAACCATGTAGTCTGTATCTACCAACATAGCTCAGACCAGAAGTTAGTGACTTCAGTGACTGATGCCATGTTTCGGTTTGGCCACCCCTAACAACCAATAAACTTAACTGACCTTCATACATATATTTTTGAAAGTGTCGCTTGATTGTTTAAAATGCAGATAATAAGAATGATTTACAATTCAGTTTAATGCTCTCGGTAACGTTGTGTTCACTGAACCTAATCGCTTCTTATGAAACTGTTCCATTAACGTTTTAGACAACATGATGAAAGTGGAAAATTCATTTGGTATTGTTTACGTGAATGTTACCATCGATGTTTAGTACCTCAATTGATCAGTCTCTTATTGATATATGGACATCCTGTGCTGATTTCCTCGATATTACCTTGGTTTACAAGCATTATAAGCAAAGGTGGATAATGGCTGGCGGTGGAATCCACGACGCGCGTTTCATCCTATTCGAGTCCTGGAGTGGACATTATTTGTGAGATCCAGGTATATCTAGCTGACGAGTCCCAAATAGAACAAAACATGAGTCCTCGATTCCACTGCTAGCCATTATCCATCTTTGCTCATAATGAAAGTGGGTTATGAATGATTTTCAAAAGATGTATTTTAAAACGAAAAACAAGCGAAAAAAGTACAACCCTTTTAAAAATCTTTTTGAATTAACTACAGCCTATATCAGAGAACTAAAATTGGATCATTTAGAACATCCACTTAAGGGTTCACTTAATCTTGTAGTAATTACATGAAGGAGAACACAAGTGGGAACAATCAAATGTATGTGAATACAAAATTACAGTCTCTTAGTAAAATCTGAGAATCATTCAATCAATACTTAATTTACAAAATGGTAATCAATGGCCTCAAACTTGACTGTTCCTTATTGCAAATATCATTCAATCATCTCAAAACTTATTGTTCTTTCGTTTCCACATTAATCATCCTTTGTTCTTGTTTTCTTTCCTTTGATCTTCTTAATCTTCTGCCACGCCAGGCATTACACTTTCAAGGGGCGATATATACTACTTATATCTGTTGATATCAGTAACATACACCATAGTTATATTTAAGGATATCTAAACCATTACGTAAGATTAAAATAAGTGAAATGTTCATCAAGAAGACATTTTACTAAGTAAACACAATAAACCTTGTGGGATAAAATGATTTCATCACATTTTGTATACTCTTACATAAGTACGGATTAGTATATAAACTAAAATGTAATTTATATATAACATGTAATGTCGTTTATTCCACCAATCAAAAATGATTTAGATTACTTCTAATATTCATTACAAATTCAATCTATAGACGAATAGAGAGTGATAGATAGATAACATCATGATGAAGTCTAGAACACAAGTAAATTGAGATGATTAATATCAGGAAGGGTTTTGTGGATAATATAGTAATTTCAATAGTTGAGATCATGAGTCAATTGAAGCTAGACTATCATGGAAAACCTGGAATCACTGGACGGCCGTGTCGTCTAGCTTCAGTTGACTCATGATCTCAACTATGGATACGATTAAGTTAGACAAAATCATATATTTGGTTTAAAGTATGTAACAATAAAAGTTTTAGAAAAGCCCCCAGATGCTCTGGTACAGCCGAGAGTGAGGAGAGTCCGCTCACCCTCTCGAAATGCTCTCACATGGCCACGAGTATATAGCCTCTACCAGGGAAAACCTACTCGCTGCCTTATCGTGGCATCACTGTTGTTTAAGAGGACGAAAAGCAAATGTCCGGTGATTTAATCGGGTTGGTGGAAATGGAGTTGGAAAACCCTCATTCCAAACCAATGGTGCACATGGGCTCCAGTATCCTGAAGGAACAAATGGTGTATGAACCAGTTGTTGGTCACCGGCTACCATGGGACTGCATCTCCTTACGTTGCTCCACTGCCTTGTGGATCAGATCTTCAGGTCGAAGGCTCGGGGTGTAGCCTGCTAAGAAAACCACCTGCTTTGGTTTGGGCACCCGGAGAGTATGTATTTGGTGCCTTCTTGTACCAATATCTATGTGTTAAAATATATAAATAAAAATTAGAAGAAAGTCATAAAAATGGTAACAATATTAATTAAGATCACTAAATGATCTTAGCTGGACAACTATTGGGAATCTGGCAGAGTTCAAGACGTATTTTATCATACACATCCATGACCTCAACGCCGAAGATTAAAAAAAAATGACCTTCAGGGTCATGGCAAACTCTTGACTTTTAGACCCATTCACAGTCATCCTATAAAGATATTTAACTCCAATCGATTCGTGCCATGGTAATGACGAGATCTTATTACCTGTGGTGAATAACTATCACATAACTGACACGGTTGAACTCCACTAATCAAGAATTCTAACTAGAACTCTTAGAATCATATCATAAAGTTAGTCACTAGGGAGTTTTTAAAGGTTATAGGTCATAGAATAGAATAGAAAAATTTTGAGGTTTTGTAACGAGTATGATATACATTTGATCACAAAATGAGAATCCAACAATCCATATATTTAAATTATAATTATTTATCTCTGATTGAAATCATGAGTCAATTGAAGCTAGACCACCATGGAAAACCTGGAAGCACTGGACAGCCGTTTCGTCCTAGTATGGGACTCCTCAGTGGCAGTGCGCATCCACGATCCTGCACTCCGCTTCAATTGACTCATGATTTCAATCAGTGAAATTTCCAAAAATCTCCACAAAACCCATTCTAATAATAATTATTTATCACAGTTAAATATCATTAAAACCAGTGTAGGATGCAGTACATTTGACTCATCATCTAGTTAAATAAATTACTCATTAAAATGAATCATTTTTTTGTTGTTGCAACCAACAACTAGCCCACATAAACAATATTGGTATGATCACATTTGTCTTGACTATGTACAAAAGAACAATTAAGTAACCAGATGTCAACTACATATGTACCTTATTTAGTTCTACGTAGGTGTAATATAAATTATGGTTTGATATCATTTACACTGCAATATATTTATTATAGTGACTAGAACATCGAATAAGACTTTAAAATAAAACAACTGTTTTAAATTATAAATTCAGTCGGTATTCTTTATTTGATGTTTAGGACTGTAAGTGATCGATCTCTTATTGACATATGTGCATCCTGTGCGGATTACCTTTATATTGTATTAAGTCACAAAGATGAATAGTGGCTAACAGTGGAATCCAACACAAGCGTTTCGTCCTATTTTAAACTCGTCAGCTGGATGTACCTGTATCATAGAGATGATGTTCAATATTGAGGATGTCAGCACAGTATGCACATAAGTCAATAAGAGACTAATTAATCACAGTCCTAAACTCATTAGCTATGTGGATATTGCTATGATGACTAAAGCTAACGCTACTGTGTTTGAGTCTCGTAGTGAATAATAACTCTGAGATGCAGGTACATCCAGCTGACCAACCTCGAATAGGACGGAATGCGCATCCTGGATTATACTGTTAGCCACTATTCATTTTTGCTGATAATGTTTCGAATTATGTTTGATCTATTACATAGATTTAAACTCTATGCCCATCTTATCAAACAACAATCCGTCACATACTATGGTATTTTTTTAAATTACCATCCTATTTGTCTGAATCCAGTTCTGTTTAGCTGACAAGCTTGGACTAGAACAAAATATACATCTTGAATCCAACTTGACTCAGTCTTCCAACTTAATGGCCAGGTCTTTATCTAGACTTTGTGCTAGTTAACACTTTTCACTGTAACATTCCAAAAAGATCAATACTTTAAGCCGAAAACATAATACAAGTTATCCTTCACCGATTATTATATGTTTGATGAAAGCAGAAGTATCGTATCGAACTATTTTGTGCAGTAAATACTTTTTTTTACGAAATTCATTTACTTTCTTACATGATTTTTTACAAATGTTTAATGCAAGCTAATAGAAGTATTATAAAAATATAAAAATTGTTGCTCTGGTTGTTAGAAGGGGCATCGGCCTCGTGGCTTCCGAAGGAACTCGGCTTTCACCATGAAGCGTCATAATTCGCCTAAATGAAGACCTTTTAGCTCCCAGGGCATAGTTTAAATGGTTTGAATCATTTTTTTCTGGTTAGCGTTTTTTAGCGAGTTAGTTTTCTACGGGATAGAGTCGCTAACCCCATGCCCAACCCTCCTTCTTTACCCGGGCTTGGGACCGGCAGTAACTCTAGAAGAGCTACAGGCGGAGTGTTACGTAAAACCCCCATGCTTAATGATTACCTAATTATGTAATTTGTACAACTTACTATAAACAATATCAAAGACTCATTTTCATGGTTGAAATATATTTTGAATCATCTATACTTCATTTTGTCCTAGTATGAGACTTCTCAATAGTGCGCAACTACGATCCTGCTCAATAGTTTATCATCTTACTTATTACGTGCACGATGAAAATGATGAATGGATGAATTCTACAAGGTAATATTTAATAATAAACTATCTTGCTTTTATGTTTGTGTTGTGTAATCTGAATTTCTGTAAGGTTACCTAATTCAGCTATAACAAGCAATGTAGTAAGATCATCACTTAACTCTTTGGTACTTAAAGCCATCATCCAGAAAATACAGGTGTTTATTAAAAGTTGTCTACGCAAAATACTTCGGATCCATTGGCCGGACACTATTAGCGACAACGTACCTTGGGAAAGTACAAACCAGATTCCAGAGGAGGAAGAAATTAGGAAGAAGCGCTGGAAGTGGATAGGACACACATTGAGGAAAGCGCCCAACTGTGTCACAAGACAAGCCCTCACTTGGAATCCTCAGGGCCAAAGGAGGAGAGTGAGACCAGCGAACACATTACGCCGGGAAATGGAAATAGACATGAGAAAAATGAACAAGAATTGGATAGAACTAGAAAAGAAGGCCCAAGACAGAGTAGGTTGGAGAATGCTGGTCGGCGGCCTATGCTCCATTAGGAGTAACAGGCGTAAGTAAGTAAGTAATTAACTTAAAGTTATCTATTATCGGATTGTTTAGATCTTTCGGATTGATTATATTTTTAGTATGCATAGCTACGTGAGACTTCATTTTGTTTAATTTATATGCATGCTAAATATATACAACATTTCATTTATGAAGACTTTATTTTGTTAGTGTTATGTTATCAGGGATAGATACACTTTTTATTCTGCATACTGATTGCTAAATATTTACTCTATTGAGTTCGTAGAATATATCTTATTGTGATAATCAGAGGCATTCCAAGTGAGGATCGGAGTGAGACAAGGCTGCTTACTCTCTCCCTTTCTCTTCCTTCTGATGATTAACTGGACTATAAAAACCTCAACATTTGAGAGGAAACATGGAATACAATGGATAGCTCGAAATCATTTAGAAAGTTTGGACTTCGCAGATGACATGGCTCTTCTATCCCATGAACATAAAAAAATGCAGGTCGAGACAAACAGTGTAGCAACAGTCTATGAACCAGTAGTCCTCAAAATACACAACGGAAAAAGTGAGATCCAAAAATACAACACGTAGAACACTAAGCAATCACACCTGATCGAGAAACTTTGAAAGAGGTGGAAATATTCAAGTATCTAGATAGCATCATCGATGAACAAGGAGGATCTTATGCAGACGTAAAGGTAAGGAATGGCAAAGCAAGGGCCATATTCCTACAAGTGAACAACATATGGAACTCAAAACAACTTTCAACCAATATCAAAATCAGAATCTTTAATACAAACGTCAAGACAGTTCTACTTTATAGAGCTGAAACTTGGAGAACTACTACAGACATCATCAAAATAGTACAAGTATTTACAAACAACTATCTACACAAGATGCTGAATGTTCATCGACCGGATAACATCAGTAACAGCCTACTGTACGACAGAACGAACCAGTTTCCATATGAAGAGAAATTTATGAAAAGCCTCTGAAAATGCACAGGACATAAATTAAGGTAATTATTAAAATGTATGACAAATGAAACCCTAACTTACAGTTATGAAAGGAAATGAAAAAGAGGAAGACCAAAGAACACTGCGTTGTGAATTGGAAGCAGCTATGAAAATAATGAATAACAACTAGAAAGGTGGAAAGACTAATTTATGGACGACCTTTGAACGAATCTTAAGCGACCTTCAGAAATATTAGCCAATCAGCAAACAGGCAGCATAGAGTAAAAAGATGTTATACAAAACCAAGGAAGTAAAGTGGATACACTTCTTATACGTGGTTCAAAAAGTTATCAAGGTTAGAAAGAGGTCCAGTGGTTCTAAAATCGTAATGCATGCAGTAGAGGAAATCATCCATAAGACTACAGAATAGTCGGCCTCTGGAGTCATGATAAAGTCTCAAAAACTATTTCAGCCTCGACCACATAGCCTCAATATTGTTTATGTGCATTCCGGTTGTTGAGTGCACAAAATGCTACTTGCGGATAACGACACGATGCACATAACCAAGCCTATGTAGGATTCTGTACGCTCTCCAAACATCCGTATATATTGTAGTACCTGGCTGTAACCAGTGTTACGGGTGTTTTATTATCCAGTTCTCAATAATTGTCATAACTTACCTTAATTAGGAATTATATATGGGGTTTTCATCACGAACTGACATCAGCTATAATGCCAGAAATTTATTCAGCCAAATGGATGAAAGGCTTTCGCGTTAAAATCCGAGATCTATTATTTTATACCTGATTGATTCATCCACAAATTATAGTCTCGCCGTTTTATTTGTTATAGCCGCTCAATTCTCACGTTTTGTACAAACTTCCCTGTGAACCGATTGTATGTTATCGTTCAGCACTAAAGTTGGCACCGTCACCTTGAAATCTCTAAGACGCTTCTGATTGGTTCGTCCATACATTAGAATCTCACCGAAAAGTTTATCTAGGATAAAGTTGAATAGAGAATATTTATGATAATTGACTTATTCTCCTCCATGAAGGATTATATAAATAAGATAATCAAATTTATACTCTAACTTCTTTTTATTCTTAAAATATTCTCATTCGTTTAAATAAACAACACAATGATAATACGATTAATGTGCTATAGGGAAAATGATTGTGCATAAAACACACTTTTATATTATGTTAAACCAATCAGTATTATATGTTAAACATTTTCTTATTTGTATTTGTATTGTAAATAGTTAGCCTTGAACCAATCCCATGTCTTTAACTTATAATGCTTGTGTGCTTTAAGTCTTTCAATTACATTTGTTTACTATTATCATTATTATGATTATGATTATGATTACTATAGTGTATATCTTTCATCTATCTATTCTATGTATGTACATTAGATGATATGAATATATATATATATATATACAAAAGATATAAAAGGGTACTTCCTTCAAATCATGTATAAAATGGTAATAAGACATAGATACATGCATACACTACACACCTAGTAACATACAACATGATACTTCTTATGTATAACAACTATGATGTAATACAAATACATTGAAAACAAGGTCATCATTGAATAAACTACAATCATATTTGCACTACCCTTGACTTATAACATTAGATTTGTCATTATTACTATTATTATTATTATTATTATTATTATTATTATCATACATAGATATGCAAACAATGTTGATTAGTTGATGGGACTAATTCAATTGAAATAACCAATTATGTATTTCTAATCTAAATGATACATGAAATATTTAATCATTACGTCATAGATACCGGATAAAATTTTCTTATATAATAAATAAATATTATTATTAATGAAATGAACATTTTCATAAATTAATGTATATTAATTTCTATGGGCTCATTATTACATTATGACAATGGATTTTTCTACATGTCAATGAATATATACTACTTAATTCAAATTCTACTCATTATTATTATTTCAGTAATATATTGAATTTCATTATTAATCAATGAAACAATTATAATGATTTATTCATTATTATTATTATTATCATTATATATTGTATTATTCATGATAAATATTATTCAATGTTTCAATCAATTCAATCATATTCAACAATAAATCAATATAGAAATCAATTGCATTTACTATCACTATTACCATTAGTAGTATTAGTATTAGTATTATTATTATTATTATTATTATTATTATCATTAACAAATGTAAATCAATGGAAAACTATATTACATAATCAATTACATTTATTATATAGTGATATTACAAATGTAATCTATCAATTATATTTTTATATTATTCGAAAACATTTATCGATTTATGATCAATTATCAATTAATCAATATATTGATAAATCACTATGGTTATTATTAAGTAAGAATAAACTAAGATACATTCCTAAACAGTTCATTCAATTATTTAATGTGTTACTAACATTAATCAATGATATTAATGATAAATTACAACATTTATTCTTTATATCTTATATGAAATTTAATATTCTTATTCATTATATCTATCATAGATATTTTATAATCACCATAGCAACACATATCCATGTATTAAATCGATTAAAATTTTTTTTTCATTTTATAAATCAATATTGGAAATGTATTATTCAATATGATTATAAAAAAATATTCAAACATTATTCTATTCATCCTCATAATTCATATCTATTAATTATTAGTAAATGTTATATATTATTATTAATCATGAATACAGTATTATGTATATCAACCAAATATACTAAACATAAAAATATGACATTATACCCAGTAACAATGAATAATATCACCATCACCACCATCACCACCACCACCAAAACAACAACAACAACTAATGAATTGATTGAATCGAATCATTTATATACTAATCCAATACAATCTATTTATCATTTTAAACCACCTGATTATAAACGTCCATGTAGATATCGTTTTAATGATGATGTTGAAACTAGTACATTATTAGCTGATTATGTTATTATTGGTTGGCCAATACAAATATATCGTCGTCAATTTGGTCCATTATATAATATTAGTTTATTAGTACAAAATATATTAAAAACAGTTAAATATAGTAGATTTCCTATACGTATAAATCATTTATTAAGAATAGGACAATTTAGTATATTTCCAGATCCTGGTCGATGTTGGATTAATGTTCATAAAAATAAAAAATATATATTTTTTTTAAATCAACCAGATTGGTCTGGATTTTCAAAAATTACACAATTACCTGTTGAATATACAAATTATGCATATAATTCTATTATAAGAATTATGAAACTTGGTGGTAAGTCATGATTTCTTATTTTATTATTATATTGAATATTAGAAGTTTTTGTAGATATGATAAGTAATTTCAATGGTTAAGATCATGAATCAATTGAAGCTAGACCATCATGGAAAACCTAGAAGTATTGGATGGCCAGTAGGTCCTGAGTTCGAATCTCGCAGAGGGCGAGGTCGTGGATGCTCACTGTTACTGAGGAGTCCCACAATAGGACGAAACGGTCGTCCAGTGCTTCCAGATTTTCCATGGTGGTTGAGCTTCAACTGATTCATGATCTTAACCACTGAAATTATTATTATATTTATTTAATGAATTCATGAATGGATTAAAGTTAGACCATGATAGAAAATCTAGAAGTACTATAAGATCATAGATGCAAACTGTTGAAGGGTCTGATATTAGGATGACACAAGACATCTAGTACTTTCAGGTTTTCTACAATGGTAAGTAAATATTTATTTAATATTAAATTTCAATGGTTAAGATCATGAATCAGTTGAAGCTAGACCACCATTGAAAACCTAGAAGTATTATAAGATCATAGACGTAAATTGTTGAAGAGGCCCATATTAGGATCAAACAGCTATCCAGTTCTTCCAAGTTTTCTATAATGATCTAGTTCTAATCTACCATTAAATGACTAAAATTTTCGCAAAAACCCACTTTTTTGGAATGTAACATTGATGGTACACAATATGAGTACACAATACAAAGTACTTTGGGGGGGGGGGAAGGGGATGAAAGAAAAAGTTTATCTATCCAACGTTTAGTTATACAAAGAATCCCCATCATTTTAATAATTGAAAATCTACATCATAATTCAAATGATAAATAGTTATCAAATCAATTAGATACTTAATCTTTATCTAAATCACTCATTTGATCATGATCATACTGTACTAATATGATAATAATCAAAACTTTATCAGGTTCATGCTTTGTATGAGGTTAATATTAAGTATTCTATTGATGATTGTTATAATGTGCTTTGTAGAAGCTATAGAGATAATTTTTCATTTATTATATATTATTACTTATTAGTAGTAACGTGTTCATGAATACGTTTTTAATAAAGTATCAATGAATTCTTATTGAAAATGCAATTAAAAATCAAATATGTATTGAGTTAAATGGTGAGATTAGAATTTATGGACGACCACTGAGTGAGGTTAAAGTGACTTTGAGAATGTTCACCTACTGACTAGGGCTAATTGAGGGTTATAAACCTGTATAATGGATAATGATTGTGATTTATAGTTAAGTGTAAGAATCAGATATAGGGTTTTCATCATCAACTAACATCATCTATAATGTCAAGGTTCTATTTAGCCAAATGGATGAGTGAGTTTCGCTCTGAAATCCAAGACCTATGATCGTGAATTTGGTCGGCTCATTCATAATTTATAGTCTCGTCAGTTAGATTCAATTGACTCATGATTTCAATTAGTGAAATTTCTAAAAACTCCACAAAACCCCTTCTGATAATAATCATCTTCTCATTAGTGACTGAATTCAAGAGATACTACTGGAGTTCTAGTAAGAAGCCGTTACCAGTGGAGTTCAACCAAGTCTGTTGTGAGATACCAACTCACTGAAGACAATACTGTACAGTGGAGCAACTTCGTGGATTGTTTGAAGTTAGACATTAACATCATTAGATGCCAGGCGGCTCAGTGGTCTAGTTGGTTAAGCACCTGGCGCAAGACCGATATGTCCTGGGTTCGGATCTCGCGGTGGGGTGCGGGATCGTGGATGCGCACTGCTGAAGAGTCCCATACTAGGACGAAACGGCTGTTCAGTGCTTCCAGGTTTTCCATGGTGGATTAGCTTCAATGGACTCATGATTTCAATCAATGAAATTTCTAAAGTCTCCACAAAACCCCTTCTCAAAATAAAATCACAAAGTTTTAAACCATAAAAATGTAATTTTATACAGTAGTATACACTTCAAATCAGAAAATAGAATTATCAGAAACAAGATGCCTAAAAGTAAAGAGACGTTTCATTCAAAGGATTCATATAAAGTCATAAATCACATATATTATCGATTCATCAATTTATGAAATAACAATTCCCCATTAATTTTTTTCAATATAAAATCCATGAGTATCTTAGATCATATCATGATCCATTAAGTACAATTATTTTTAAATTCACTTGATATTCTTTGTTTGAATCTTCCTATTGATGTTTAGGACTATAAGTGATTAGTGTCTTATTGGCATATATACATACTGTGCGTAGTTGGGTTCGACTCCCAGAGTGAATATCAATCCTAAAATGCAGGTATATCCAGTTGATAAGTTCCAAGTAGGAAGAAACGCGAGTCAAACTAGATCTCACTATTGGCCACTATCCATCTTTGCATATAATACAATGACTTTTTCTGAATATCGACGTTTTCATATAATATATATCTTAACTTTTCATATACTATCAAATGAACAAATGGGTTAATCAGATACAATTTTATTGAAGTTCATAAACAGTATTTCATTCATTATATTCTTACTTAAATTCAATGCTTTGTAGCTTCAAAGACATGGTATTGATTAGTTAAACACTCAACTTTAACTAGTAATTCCAATAGTTGAGATCACGAGTTCATTGAAGCTAGGCAACCATGGAAAAACCTCTTTGTAGTCATTTAAGCATGTGTTCAGGCACATGTACATCAACAAAGAAAAGATAGGAGTAATTAGTTGACAATTTGTAATGGCATACATTAGACATATAGTTTCAACTATGTGATAAAGATATTATACTTAACTGGGGAATGTGAACAACCTTAATTTATCAGTTAGTGAGCGTTACTTATAAGTTTTTCAAGAGTTACAGTTTTAAGATTTTTGATTAAGATCATGAAGCGATTGATGTTAGACCACCATGGAGAACCTGAAAACACTGGATAGCCGTTTCATTCTATTGTGGGACTCCTCAGCAGTGAGCCTCCACGATCCCTTTAGCGGGATCCGAATTCAAGGCCTTCAATCTCGCGCACGAATGTTTAACCCCTAGAACACTGAACCGGTCGAGATCCAACAGTGTTAATGTCTTATCTCAAGCAATCTATAAAATTGAGCGACATATCCACCATTTTCATCAGTAAGTTACTATCTCACAACAGACACGCCTGAACACTGGTCACGGTTTTTCACTAAAACTCCAGGATATACCTCTTGAAGCCAGTCATTAGTGAATATATCTTAATTATTATCAGAACAGGTTTTTTTATGTGGGTATTATAGTATTTTCAGTCGTTGAAACCCCAAGTTATTTAAAGCTAGACCACCATCAAAAACTTGGAAGCACTAAATGACCGTTTCCTCCTCCTATTATAGGACTCTTTATCAGTGCGCATCGACGATCTCGCCCCTAAAGATTAGAACTCAGAACCTATCTTATTTGTTCATGTAATGCTAGACTATATTAGATGTTGATAGTTGTCTCTACATAGATATATTATTTTCATTTTTATTATATACCTATATTTATTCAAAGGATACATCATAGTGTATTATAATCCATTGTTACATAATAAATAAAATTTCATTTCTTTTTAGCAGCTATAAATAATGGTTTTTATCTAGGTGATTGAGGAATTTTGTTGTTGTTGTTGCTGATGTTTTCAGTGTTCTATCTTCTCTCTTTATGCCTTTAAGTCATATACATACATATACATAACCTGAACAAAGTAGCCTATGGTTCTGTATAGAAATAGATTCTTCCAATTCAAACAAAAATCAGTAGTTGTATATTGCGTATTAGTCAATTATGAAGTAGCTATTATTATTATTATTACTGTTTGTAGTATCCATGTATAATAGTAACATTACTAGTAGTCATCATAGTATTAGTATTCAATTCTATTCATTGACCATGACTATCAATATTAAGATTGATGATATACAAAAGTGAAAGTATGACAAGTAAATTAGTTTATTTAACTTTTTTTGTTTTCTAAATATGGTTCTTTTCTTTTCTCTTATTTTCTTTCTTTTTTTTCTTTTCAAAAGTTTTCACTCGTATTTACCAGGAGAGAAAAAAATTTTTTTCTTTTTTTTCATTTTTTTTCAAATGATATTTTTTTATTCAAATTATGATTTGACTAACCCCCCCCCAAAAGTATACATCACTTTGATAGTTACTATGTGTATAGGTATCTATTTGGTTGTATGTCTGCATGTGTCTATGTATGTATGTCTGTAGGTTTAGACTAATTGATAAAACAGAAAAAGAAAAACAAAAAAAACAAAGTTAACATCATTTTAAAATGAAAATAAATGATCTTGTTGATTGTTTTAAACAAGAACAACAACAAACAAACAAAAAGTGTAGGACAATAATCAATATTCATTATTCTATGACCTAACACTGTTTTATTTTTGCTGTTGTTGACAAGATTTAATTGTATGAATAATTGAAAAGAAAAAAAAGTATAGAATTGGTTGCATATAAGTAGGCTATCTGTTGATTTATAAGCAAAGATGGATAGTGATTAGTAGTGGAATACAGTTTGATGTGCGTTTTTTTATTCTTATTTGGGACTAGTTAGCTGAGATTTGAACCCAGTATCGTTCGCTTCAAACGTCATCGTGTTATCCACTTAGCTACTGAGTCTTGATAATCAATTGCTTGGGCAATCAAGTGAAGTTTAAATACAATTGGTATTGTTCACTTGAATCTTCTCATTGATATTTAGCACTGCAATTGATCAGTGTGTTATTGGCATATGTGCATACTGTGCGTATTGCCTCGATATCACATTAGTTCACAAGCATTCTAAGCAAACATGGATAGTGGTTAGCAGTGGAATTTAGGAGGCGCGTTTCCTCCTATTTGACACAGGTCAGCTGCACGTACCCGCATCTCACAGCTGATGTTCACTGTCTGGTACTTCAACCCAGTACTGTTCGCTTCAAACGCCGTCGCGTTATCCACTTAGCTACTGAGTCCTCACAGCCACTTGCTTGTGCAATCGGGTGAAGTTGAAATTCACTTGGCATCATTCACTTGAATCTTCCCATTGATGTTCTAGGGATCCAACTGATCAGTCTCTTATTGGCATATGTGCAACCTGTACTGATTGCCTCGATATTGCCTTTATTTACAAGCATTCTAAGCAAAGATGGATAGTGATTAGCAGTGGAATCCAGTTTGACATGCGTTTCTTTCTATTTGGAATTGGTCAGCTGGATATATCTGCATCTCAGAGTTAATATTCATTTTGAGACTCAAAGCTAGTACCTTTAGCTTGAAATGCCACTGTGTTATCTATTTAGCTACTGAGTCCTGTTGTGTGTGATAGATCACACCTACGGATTTATCCATTCCTTAAATCGAATACATTTCATTAAATAGAAGTCAATTTGTTATGAATTCAACGGATAAAATATATCGATGAGAGTTTTTGACTACACTACCATGCTGTTAGTTTTTTTCAATGATTACTTTATATTGACTCCAATGAATTTACATCTTGTTTTAAAGTCTTGAATAAACATATTCATATCCCTAAAAGCTATGAAAATAAATCATCTCCCTTTTATGGTTTGTCTAACTACCGCCTACTTTAAAGAGTAATACTTCTTCGTGTAGAACTAGTTCAAACGACATTGTAGGGCAAATATACCAATATACGTTTTAAATCTATGAAATCGGTAATTGTTGACTTTAGCCGTTTTGTTAGGTACAAGATACCTGAATAGAGCTTTAGTGATAATCGTCATTATTATTTGGATACTTTAGATAACATAATCACAGTTTTATGGGGAAAAAATGTTCCCATTTTACGTTAATTCATTTTATTCCTACTGTAAATAAATATTTCTGCTTAGAACCATAGATTATCATTCTGTTGGAGATGTTAGATCCCCAGAACTCACTTGGGAAAGGACCTAATTTTGTAATTTTATTTAGAAAATTTGAATTTCTTTATTTTCGCACCAAAAGCGCTCTTGTCATCTTCATGTCATATTTCACACTGGGAAATATCTTAAACGCTATTGGTCCGTTGCGTCTTTTAGTATGATATTTAGTAACTCTTCCCAAGGGCGGTTTTGCACTGTGTATATACGTTTTGAATTGTGTTTGTTGTTATCACTCGTTTCTGGCTGTTTTGCAGAATATACTCCCCATTCCGAGCTTGGACTTCTCCCTCTATTTAGCGGGGCTGGGACGCATCAAATAGCTAGTTTACTGGTCTTTGGTCACCGAATCTTGTTCTCGTTCGCCAATTAAGTGAACTCGTAATAGCTTTAAACGTAGCACATTCATTATACGTATTCTATATATTTGCTTTCGGAATAACAACATACACTAACTCTTTATCTTAACAACTATATATCTTTTCAATTTACAATACTTACCGATCTTATGTAAACAACTACTGGAAACCTCCAGGCCTTTGACAGGTTTTTAATTATAGTATGTCACTTTTTCACTGTGTATTCACAATTCCAGCAATACCAAACTCAGGATAAGCGGTATTGTGCGCAAGTGCCTTAACTATTAGACCACTAGACCGGGATCTAGTGGTGCATATGTCTGAGTTCAATCAATTTTCGATAATCAGCGACTAATTCCTATTTCACGTAGTGGATAACTTTTTTTCACTCCATATGTCTGAATTCAACGCTGATGATGAAATCGTGTATGCAAGACGTATATGTTAAGAAGTCTCACACTAGGATGAAACATTTATCTAAAGCTTTCTGCCTTTTAGGTGTGATTTAATTATTTTGAAACTTCAATTTTACCTTTGAAACAATCCCCACAAAAACCCTATGCTAATAATAATAATTATATCACGTTCACCATTCTGTAACTATATATTTAAAACTATTAAGTGAACTTTATATGATCACAACGTATGGTAACAACATTCTAGTAAACATACACACTTCTTTTTTCATTCATAATTTCATAGGTAAATTTATAATCATACAGTTGCGAAAATGAAGTCATTTAAAAACATTCCTTCAAGAATTTAGTTATTTTTGCCACTACATAGGTATAGTTGAATAGGCTGACTTAATTATTGCAAACGGTCAAAAGTTTTCTGAAAGATCTGAACGTCATGAGTTCAATCCCTGGGGATATTCGTAATGAAACTGTTGTTTAGTGTTCCCTAATTTTTTTTCTTCAATGGTTAAGATCATGAGTCAGTTGAAGCTAGACCACCATCAAAAACCTGGAAGCACTGAACGGCCGTTTCGTCCTATTGTGGGACTATTCAGCAGTGAGCATCCACGACCTCGCCCCCTGTGAGATCCGAACCTAGGACCTACTGGTTTCGCGCGCGAGCACATAACCACTAGACCACTGAGGCGGCCGGCATCCAATGATGTTAATGTCTAACTTCAACTAATCCACGAAATTGAGCGACACATCCACCATTGTCTTCAGTAATTTTTTTTTGGAAAATTTTGCTCCAAACGAAATCATTTTTAGTACATTACAAACTACAATTCAAACAATAAATAGGTATAGAAAATAATCCTTTTTTATATATTATCTAACAAATATCAAATGTCTTAAAAACGTCCATCTACAGTCATTTCGTTCATGCAATAATCTATTGCAATCTGTATATGATCTTCATGGAGGTTTGTTCGTTGAGCTGGTCGTGGAGTTTTGATTGTTCTTCTGAACGACATCATCAGCACTAACTTTAGATAGAAGTGAAGTATTCGAATTTCTCCACATATGGCTCATAGCTTGTTCTGTAGACCTCAAAGCAAACAATGACAAGTTTAAGGTCAACAAGAACCAATCAACATCGAGGTCTGCAAGACAAGCTGAGAGCCATATGTGGAGAAATTCAAATACTTCACTTCTACCAGAAGTTTATGTTGATGATGTCGTTCAGAAGAACAATGAGAACTCTACAATCAAACTATCCAACTCAAAGAACATAACTCCATCAAAATTATTCACTTGAATTACAAATCTTCTTCATCATCTCAAAAGTATATAATCTTGTTCAACCTACAAATTATAATTGATAAAAATTAGTTGACTAATCTATTATGTTAATAAACTATTCTAGCTATAATTGTGTAAAATTTATTAATTCTAGGCTAATATTCATCATTTCTGAAGCAATTCGGAAAACTCTCCCAGTCTCCCACATTGTACAAGCATTCCATGTACCTAAATAAATGGTTGCTCTGATTGTCAGAAGAGGCATAGCCTCATGACTTCTGAAGGAACTCGACTTTTACCATGAGGCATTATAACTCTTCTAAATGAAGACATTCTAACTCCTAAGGAAGAGTTTAAATGATTTGAATACTTTTTTTTCTGGTTAGCGTTTTTTTTAGCCAGTTAGTATTCTACGGAATGGAGTTGCTAACTTCATGCCCAACCCTCCTCCTTTATCCAGGCTTGGGACCAACAGTAGTCTCAGAGGGGCTCTAGTTGGAGATCATATTCATCATAGTAATAATATTTTGGATATATTCTTGTAAATAGCATTGATTATTAACAAAATGCATGATAAAGTTTTGAACTGGTTTATTGATTAAATTCTAAATTCCCCTCCACCGCCCGCGTAAAAATAAAATTTACAAAAAAAGGTACCCAGTTCATTAAACAGGAAAAAGGCAATAAAATTGTAAATATTCTTTATATAGAATTCTATAAATTCTTTATTGATTTTTTTATACATCTCATTAACCTGGATACATTAGTAACTAGATAGATATTTTTATATTTAGTCAAATGTAATAAATAGATTTACAAAGAAATAGAGAATACTTTCTCTCTCTCTCCCCCCTTCTCTCTCTCTCTTCATCTAATGTTCCCTCTTTTATCCAAAATCAAATATTAAAAACAAAGTAAGCTAAAGATAAAATATAAATAAATTAGAAAATGTTGGCTCTTCTGTCGAATACACAACAATAAATTCAAGAGAAGTTGACTAGTGTAGAAGTAGTTTCAATAGAAGTAGGGCTCAGTAGATACAAAGGGAAAAGTAAGATTCTCCGATACAAAATAATATGCACCAATCAAACCACACTTGATGGAAAAGCTTTGGAGGACATAAAAAATCTTTACATAACTGGGAAACATCATTGATGAACACGGTGGATCGGATGCAGATGTGAAGGTGCAGATGAGTAAAGCAAGAGTAGTATATTTACAATAGAAAAATATCTGGGAATCAAAACAACTGTCAAACAATACCAAAGTCAAAATTTTCAATACAAATATCAAGATAGTTCTACCATATCGGGCGGAAACCTAGAGAAATATGAAAGCAATAATCCAGGAGGTACAAGTGTTTATTAACAGTTGACTACGCAAAATATTTCATATCTATTAGATAGACACGATCAGCAACAACCTACTGTGGGAGAGAACAAACCAAATTCCAGCAGAGGAAGAAATCAGGAAGAATCGTTGGAAGTGGATAGAATACATATTAAGGAAAGCACCCAACTATGTCATAAGTCAAGCCCTCACTTGGAATCCTTAAGATCAAACGAAAAGAGAACGAACAAAGAACACCTTACTCCGATTAATGTAGACAGACAAGAGAAGAATGAACAACAATTGTATAGAACTAGAAAGGAAAGCTCATGACAGAGTGGGTTGGAGAATGCTGGTCGTCGCTCAATGCTCCGTCGAGACTAACAGCCGGAAGTAAGTAAGTAAATTAGAGAATAGAGTTTTCATGCTGATTTCTTTCTTATCATGGTTATAAAATTAGTTTTTTCTATACTTGTAAAGTATAACTAATTCTTTAATTCATTGTTTCAAATCCCTGGTGTCAAAGAGAAAAAGTTAACTATCAAACTGATAATGATAATCTTTTTTTAAACTTGATTTCATATTTATTTCTTCTGATTAACAAAGAAGCCGCTTCTGAAAAAAACTAACAAACGAAGGGATTGAATATTTGTCGCTTCCTGTGATGAATTCTTCAGAAAAATCATTCTTAATTAGTTATTATCCTTTTATGGTATAAGAATTAATTTTGTAAGACTATGAATTATCCTAATAAGAAATTATAATTAGATATTTTATGTTACTTACTTATTTATGACCGTTACGTCTCTTGTGGAAGAGCATAGGCCGCCTACTAGCACTCTCCACCTAACCTTGTCCTGGGTAATCCTTTCTAGTTATTTCTAGATGCTATTCATCCCTTTCATGTCTATTTCTAATTCCTAATATAGTGTGTTCATTGGCATTCCTCTTTTCTGTTTCATATATTCCATCGTAAAAGTATCGATCAAATAAAAATCATATAATTCAGAATGAAATCATGCTAGAAACATGAAGAAAGAAAAGAAAAAAAGACAATCATTTCATGCTTTTGATTGATGTCAGACCATCATTGAAAGCCTAGAAACACTGGACGGCCGTTTCGTCTTATTGTGGGACTCCTCAGCAGTGCTCATCCGTGACCTCACTCACAGGATTCGAATCCAGGGCCTTCTGTCTCGCGCGCGAACACTTAACAACTGGACCACTGACACGGCATCCAACGGTGTTAATGTCTAACCTCAACCAATCCGTGTTGGGTAGAGACAGGCATCTACATCGGTACAATGGAAGATGGTCGCACAATTTCGTGGTTTGGTTGAAGTTAGACATTAACACCATTGGATGCCGGCTCATTTGGTCCAGAGATTAAGCGTTCGAGAGCGAAACCAAGGGTCCTGGGTTAGAAAAACTTTGGTGTGGGATTGTGGATACGCACTGCCGAGGAGCCCCTTAGCAGGATGAAACGGCAATTCAGTGCCTCTAGGTCTTCAATGATGACATGGGACTCCTCAGCGGTGCGTATCCACGATCCCGTCCCCCGCGAGATTCGAGCCCAGTCTCGCGCGCGAACGCTTAACCATTAGACCACTGAGCCAGTATCCAACGGTGTTAGTGTTTAACTTCAACCAATGTTAAGGAGTTCCATACTAGGACGAAACGGCCGTCTAGTGTTTCCAGGTTTTTCATGGTGTTCTAGCTTCAAATAACTCATGATTTCAACTATTGAAATAACATAGTTTGTCTAAAGGAAATATTAAATCACATTTAGATTAGGGAAAGTTATTCCCACTGAACAATTAACTCTGATTATGAAAGATTGATAATTCTAGTTTAAACTATAAAATAATGATGCATGCTTATTTGAGCATAGTTTTCAATGATTAAATGATATCAACGTCAATCATGTAAATTATTTCTAAAACTTAATACAAAATAATGAGAATACCTTTAGTTGAAAAGGTCAAAATTACTTACATACATACCATAGTCGAATATATATTCAAAGGTGAGAAGTATAATAATTCGGCAAATCTATTATGACAAACATTTAATCAATAAAGATTATCAATTTGTAAGTTTATACTTATGAACTATATGTATATAGGCTTCATATTGATGAGGTCAGTTATTCAGTTACAACGTGCGATCAGGCACGTATATGAATCGATTCAAATTACAACACTTCATTAGTACAATATGATCATCACCAAATTCATAGAAGTAGTTAATTCAATGGTGGTAATATATAAAAGAAAGATTGCATATAAAAGTCTAGTACAAGAAGAAAGAATTAGTTCATAGAAAGAAAGATAAAAAGCAATTTTAATCTCATAGTTTAAGGGAAGACAAAGAGTGTATACATCTACGCCATTGTGATCGATTCTGAGCCATGTCACCAAAACTCTTCCACCATTGGTTACAATAGTCACGCGGACCCCCGCCAAGTATTCTGCATCTAACAACATGGCTCAAACTAGAAGTTAGTGACTTTTTGGTTTGGACGTCGCTAACTTTCTTCCAACCATTTCCAACACTAATTAGCATTACACGTCATGATAATCGGTATTCAGGCATACGTAACACGTGGCTCAAGCATCGCAGTCGATGAAGATCCACAACCTCATTAACTGATTTACCACCATTCCCTAGTACCCTGCATCTAACGTCACTATCACTTACTCGGTGATCCAAATAGATACGAGCAATATTTTTTAAGACATCCGTGATCAAATACTAGTGACTTACGAATATCTTCTAATCTTATTGACCACGTTTCACAGCCGTAAAATAGAAGAGATGAACTGCTGGCAGTATATTCACCCCTTATGCATAGGGTACATATATTTCATTGAAATAATGCAATACATCCATTAAATTATTAACTATTAAAGAAGACTACTCAATAAAGACAATTTTCGTTTCATCTATGTCAATTAAGTTTGTTTTATAGTTTTTTTTATGCAACACTCCTCAATCTTATCACAGACTACCTTATGAATCATGTAGTTTTCGAATGTCCTATACTTAAGGATTTCTTAAGTCTTTTGTTTAATATATAATGAATCAATTAATAAATAATGTTTTGCTGATAAATACTTATTGCAACTAGTGTGATTTACGGTGTTTTTGAAGAACTTTCGACTGATGTTACATACTACTTATTATCAGAAGGGGTTTTGTGGAGATTTTTAGAAATTTCATTGATTGAAATCATGAGTCAATTGAAGCTAGGCCACCATGAAAAACCTGGAAGCACTGGACGGCCGTTTCTTCCTATTGTGGGACTCCTCAGCAGTGCGCATCCACCATCCCGCAACTCGTGAGATTCGAACCCAGGACCTATCAGTCTCGCTCCAGACGCCTAACCAACAAGACCACTGAGCCTAAACGAACCCAGGACCTATCTATCGACATCAGTAGCACACACCACAGTTCACAATTGTTACTTCAAATTAAACTGATGAGGTAACAACGAAATGTAACTGGTATATGCTTTTTTCCCAAAAAAAAGGTTTTTATAAAGTTGTAGTAGAAATTAACTGTATAGATTATTCATAAAATTGCGTTTATTCAAAATAATTTACAGGTCAACAATTATGTATATATCAGTATAGTCTTGTGAAGATTGTTGCATTTATGATTGAGATCATGAATCGATCGATGGGTTCGAGTCCTACCTAAGCAATCGTGTATACAAATTGCTGATGAATCTCACATCAGGACAAAACGGCTGTCTAGTGCTTCCATGTTTTCAAGAGTGGTTTAACATCAATCAACTGGTGATCTTAATCAAAAACTTAATAATCTCCACAATCACATACTGAGAATATGTTTTACTTCACAATGTAAATATGTTTTCATTTCATTGAGATATTATAGTTATAGCTTGTGGACTAGGGTAATTTTACATTGGTTTTCAGGAAAACCAGATACCATTCAGACTTTCACATGACAACCCAAATAGTACATCTCAATCCAATTTAAAAGGAGAGCAAGACACCACTCAGGTTCAAATTTTATAACCTAAGTAGTACAGCTCAATCCCACTTCATAGGAGAGCCAGACACCGTATGGGTTTTAACGCTACAATCTGAATAGTACAGCTCAATCCTGTGGTGCAACCACACAAGTACCAAGCACCCTAGTGGATCATTCGCACCAACCATATACAAATTCATGTTATATGTATAGTTATTCCGATCAATGATCGCATGAATCAATGATGCACAGCACGAACAGGCCAAAGTTGACCTATTGAAATATACTAATAAGAAACCAATTCATGGAATTGATTGAACGTTACAGTTTATTTTATACTAACAAATATAAGTGACATGATGATAATAATTTATAGGATCATTAATGTTTTCATGGACTAGTTATCATATTCTTCTTATTGGTTATGATCTAACTCATTAAAAATGTCGAAGAAAAAAAGCATTAAAAGAATATCATTAAGTGATTACACAAATGATAACCCAGAATTTTTAAACAATTCCTTTCTAGTTTTATCCAATCCTTGTTCATTCTTCTCTTGTCTGTCTACATTAATCGGAGTAAGGTGTTCTTTGTTCGTTCTCTTTTCGTTTGATCTTAAGGATTCCAAGTGAGGGCTTGACTTATGACATAGTTGGGTGCTTTCCTTAATATGTATTCTATCCACTTCCAACGATTCTTCCTGATTTCTTCCTCTGCTGGAATTTGGTTTGTTCTCTCCCACAGTAGGTTGTTGCTGATCGTGTCTATCTAATAGATATGAAGTATTTTGCATAGAGAATTGTTAACTGATTAAGGTACTATCTTAATGCATAAGATATAGTTCAAACACCAAGTCTTTTTAATATTCTCTATATTGTCCCTCTGAAAAATATGATCATGACTGTAATTGATCCGTCGCTTTTTGACATATATGCATCCTGTGTGTATCGCCTTGATACAGCCTTAATTTACATGTATTAGAAGCAAAGATGGATAGTGGTTAGCAATGAAATCCCTTTTGACCTGCGTTTCGTCCTCTTTAAGAATGATCAGCTGAATGTACCTACATCTTAGAGTTGATGTTCACTTTGGGACTCGAACCTCTGTACACTACCGTTCTCTTCAAATGTCATTGTATTATCCACTTAGCTACTAAATCCTAATATCCACTTGCTTGTACAATGGGGGTGAAATTTAAATTCACTTGATATACATTTACTTAAATCTTCTTTATTGGTGTTTTTCAGTACTGTCATTGATCAATCTCTTATTAGCATATATGTATATTGTGCATATTGCCTAGATATTGTTTTATAAACAATAATGAATAGATAACGTTTATTTTAATTGCTACCATAATCAATATCTATTTATTACACTTTATCAAGATAAAAAATGAGGGAAAAAAGAAAGAGAAATTTATCGTCATTTATAACATGTTCCATCGGTATATTATGTCATTGAAACTAAACGAAACAAACAGAAATATTAAAATGATAATCATTTAGATAATAATGATTATAATTTTAAGCATTTTTATCATCTTTCAAACAGTTTAAGGTTATAGAGAATTCTGGAAATAAAATACAGAAAGAAAATTTTAAACATAAATTATATGAACAAAGATGGATAGTGACTAGCAATGGAATCCAGTTCCACACGCGCGTTTCGTCCTATTCGTGACTCGTCAACTGGATGTGACTGCATTCTACAACTGATATTCATTCTGGGACTCGAACCCAGTACTATAGGCTTCAAGGGCCATCAACTCTGAGATACAGGTACATCTAGCTGACGAGTCGTAAATTGGATTTCACTGCTAACCACTACCGACCTTTACTTAAAAAGCTTGTGACTTAAGGCTATATTGAGGTAATCCGCATAGGATGCACATATGCCAACAAGAAATTAATCATTTGAAGTCCTAAACAACAATGGGAATATATAAATAAAACAACACCAAGTGAATATAATTTATATGATAACAATCAAATAAATGTGAATTGAATAAAGTTAGATATTAACATCAGTTCAGTGGTCTAGAGTTTAAGTGTTCATAAGCAAGATCAAAAGTCTCAGGATCGAACCTCACGTGTGGGATGGTGGATGCGCATTGCTGAGGAATCTCATACTAGAACAAAACGGTCGCCTTGTGCTTCCAACACTACTTCATTCTATTTAGAACACCTATTAGTATGTTTACTACTGTAAACAAATTCATTTCAATGTTATGATTATTGGACGTAATCTATACTTTCAATATAGATAGTAGTGTTAAACCTTTAACAGTAGTTTTTTTTTATTACATAGAGATGATAGTGTCCACAATTGGTTGATCATTGGGTGATGATCAATGTCATGTGTGTCAAATTCTTCGAATGTTATAGACCAAGTTTCAATGTAGCCACTAGTCTAAGTGACTCGAAGTGTTAAGCCCAACTACATAAATGCAATTAAACTCAACATTTGATGCTCATCATTTTTACTATAAATAGAAAAATGGTATGTTATATGTCTCAACAAAGTGAAGATATTTCCATAAGATAAACAGTTTTCATTTGTAAAATGAAATTGTAGTAGCTCTGCTTCGTTAATCAATCACCGTAACCGTTATTATATAAATCCCCAACGGTGTTTGAAATCAAAAGCCAATAAGAAATGGCAACTACAGTTTATTAGCGAATAGCACAGATTACTAAGCCATAAACACATCAAGCGAATTTAAAGCAGAGAGATGAATATGTGTATGTAAGCACATACAGAGACAAATGTATAGTCAAATCGAATCAAGACACAACTAGGCAAATCAAAGGCTAATAATAGGATTCGATTACATATATACATGAAGAAAAGAATGAATCATCGAGTGATATTTAAGAAGACAATGGTGGATGTGTCGCTCAATTTCGTGGATTAGTTGAAGTTAGATACTAACACCGTTGGATGCTGGTCTAGTGGTTAAGCGCTCGTAGATGCGCACTGATAAGGGGTCCCACAATAGGACAAAACGACCGTCCAGTGCTTCCAGGTTTTTTTCATAGTGGTTTAGCTTCAATTGACTCATGATCCCAACCATTGAAATTACTGTAATATCCACAAAAACCTTTCTGATATATATTTGCATTTTAGCTAGAGCCTACACGTTTATACAGACAAGATATTGATCATAATAGTATAAAGAAATATAAGAACTATTACTGTTCAAATAACATTTTCTGTTAAATAGGTTCATAAAACGGCTTAACTAAAATTAACCATAATCAAAATTGATTGTAAGGGAGTTGCTATAATATATAACTTGGTTTACATTTAATAAGATTTGAAATGGTTCAGATTGAGATCATGAACTGATTGATGTTAGACCACCGTTGGAAACGTGGAAGCACTGGATGGCTGTTTCTTCCTATTGTGGGACCTCTCAGCAGTGCGCATCCACGATCCCGCTCTCGGGAATCGAACCCAAAACCTTCAGTCCCACGCGCAAACGCTTAACCTACTAGACCACTGAGTTGGCATCTGATGATATTAGTATCTAACATCAACCAATCCACGAAATGCGCACTGCTGAGGAGTCCTACGATGGGACGAAACGGCCATCCAGTGCTTCCAGGTTTCCAACAGTGGTCTAACATCAATCGGTTCATGATCTCAATCAAAAACTTAATCTCCACAACCCCTATACTAAAATGGTTCAATTCATCAATAATAACTAAATACACATACATGCACACATATTGAACAATACTCAATAAGAAAACAAATAACAAACTCATTCATCATAACTCAATCTAATTGTTACGTAATAGGAGAGTAATTGTAGTTGCATTTTTTAAAATGTAATCTTTCTCAATTATATTTATAGTAGTTCAATACAATAATGAAAAATTAACTCTATCACAATTAATGGAGTACAAAACGAAAAGAAACATGCTTATATAAATGGTCCAAAATAAACTTTAGACACCCTAGACGACTATTCTTATATGATTGTTTTCTAACGATTCATTATAATAGAATAATAATAATAATAATAATAATAATAATAATAGGATTTGTTTCGTACACCTAAAGAAAAATAATATCCATGTACACACATCTATATATATCTAATCCTGTAGGCACAAATTCATGTAGACATGATTTTCAAGAAACTAGGACTGTTGATGTAAATGCAAGCGAAAGAGAATGAGAGAAAGTGAGTGAGCGAAAGAGAGAGGGAGAGGGCGAGCGAGAAGTAGTTGAACAGAGTAACATAATACAATGTGAAAAGAAAAAAAAGGAAAAAAAAGAGGTTAACATTTTTGGACATCATTTATCAAAAGCAAATGTGCATCATAGAGAGGAAAGAATAGAAACAAACACACACACAAAAAAAGAAGAAAAAAAGAAACAAAATAAACAAAACTAAGAGAATAGTTCTGTCTAAAATAAGAAACAACATAATGCACCCTCTCTTTATTTATAGTTTACCTTAGATACTTAAACATATGTATGGTAAGTTAAAACATATATACAGTCAATAGTTAATCTAATATAAGCAGTATGGTATTATTTTGTCAAAATTGGTCCGTTGAAGATATTGGCATAAATAATGGTGATTAAATAGATGAATATATAACATTGACAGGCTTGACCTAAACAATATCTATATATATCTATATAGTATACAAATGTAACTAATTCAATGAGACTAGTAGACTATACTTATAATATTTACAATAACTTGGTATATTTTTAATGTACAAATAGATTGTAGAATCTATAATGAAAGATGAAAATTGTTTTCTCAGTTTACACGTCAACAACTAAAATATTTACATGAAATTGAAAAATTAAAAAAAAGTTGTGCTTTCATTCCACACAACTTTGTCTTTTCTTAGAGAATGTTAATAGTTGAGTGGATGAGCATCGCTGAGAAGTCCTACAATAGGACGAAATGGCTGTCCAGTTTTTTCAGGTTTTCCATGGTGGTCTAGCTTCAATTGACTCATGATCTCAACTGTTGAAATTATTACAATCTCCACAAAACCCCTACGGATACTAATAGTTGAATTCATGAGTTAGATTAAGTTAGACCACCATTGAAAACCTGGAAATATGGGATGGTTGTATTGTCCTAGTGTGGGATTCTTCAACAGTGGGCATACATGATGCTAGATACGAGATTCGGACCCAGGATCTAACGGTGTTAATATCTAACTTCCATAAATCCATGAATGACTTTGTAACCATTTATCTATTGTCTGAAACAGATACTTGTTTTTACCCAACACGGATTGGACTCCAACTAAAACTGTCATCAATAAACATTCAATTCAATGTTCATTGTAAACAAATTGACTAAGGTTTGAAATAGTAGTTATGTTGTCTGATCATAATGGTAATTGATTAAGAGGTAGAAACTGAGAAAATTGTCCTGAATGATCATCAAAGCTCTACAATTGAACTATCTTATTCACAGAACATAACACCATTAAATACATTCACTTGATCTGGCAAGTCTGAAATCATTTCACAATTCATATAAATCATACAAACTAGTTCTCCTTACGAATCATATGTTAATATTTATGTATAATATCGATGAACATAGTTAATTTCGATTGTACCTTAGTAAATATATTGTTTTATAAATTTTTACAATGACAACTATGGTTTCTATCTAACAACTTCAAACTATTGCCTTTATAACCAAATACTGACCTGATTATCCATGAATCGTTGGTAACAGTTCAAGTATCTTTTTACCGTGATAGCATCGTACTTTACTTTTGAATTGTTAAGAGTGAGTGTGTAAATACTCTTATATTTCTGATGATATCTATAATGCGTAATGTATTTTGTAATTTATTTTCATGAAAATCACATCTAGCAACATATTATTCAACCAGAAACTATATCCAAATCTATAAGAAAGATAGATGGTGGTTACCAGTTGAATCATCCGTTTTTGGGACTGGTCAACTAGATGTACCTTCATTTCAGAGTTGATATCCACTTTGAGACATGAACCCAGTACCGTTCGCTTTAAACGACATCACGTTATCCATTTAGCTACTGAGTCCTACTAGCCACTATCCATCTTTGCTAATAATATTTGTGATTTAAAGCAATATCGAGGCATTCCGCACATGATGCACATATGCCAATAAGAGATTCATCAATTACAGTCTTAAAAAACAATGGGAAAATACAAGCAAATAATACCAAGTGAATACATCCAATTCTAATTGATAAAGTTGAGTTATCATTTTACTACTTAAATTATAGAAGACTGAATCGAAACAAAATTATTAAAATGCATTTCATATTTCCCCTGGTAACAATTTGACCTGTGCTCAGTAACATTTCTATCGATGTAATATCATAAAATACATGATTTTCCTTATATATAATAACAATGATAATAATGTCTAAACAGTTTTACAGAAAATTGATTCTGACATTCGATATGACAAGCTTGACAGAAAAGCTGTATAGACATAATTATCTGAAGAGCTGTAAGGATCTTGTGATAGTAAAGGAACTTAGTACGTTTCTTAGTTTTTCTGTCAAGGTTGCCATAACGAATGTCAGAATTATTATTATTATTATTATTATTATTATTATTATTATTATTATTATTATTATTATTATTAGTGGCGATATTCAACATTATATGTTTGATACAATAAAGAATTCTCAACACAAGGTATTTCAGCGAGTTTCCCATTTCTTATTTCTTGATCGATTCTGAGGACAAATATTGAGTGGTTACCAATTAAATATTAGTAGTCCAGTCAATCGACATGGGAATAATGTACATTCTTTTCGCTGCATATTACCAGTAACCACGATGTCTCTGATTAGCCTCTTTTGTAACTTGCACAACGAAACGTTGTACAGTTTTCAGAAACTCATCTAAATAGGTAATGCAACTAATAGGCATAATGATGTGTTAAAACAAACAAACAAGAAAATAGATAACTTGTTGAAATATCCAGATGTCAGGAACAGATAGCCTTGATATTCAAGTAGACCGCCTTATATAACTGATAATCATTACACTTATCAGAAGGGGTTTTGTGGAGATTGTAGTAATTTTAACAGTTGAGATCATGAGTCAATTGAAGCTAGACCAACATGGAAAACTTAGAAGAACTGGACAGCCGTTTCGTCCTAGTGTGAGTCTCCTCAACAGTGCGCATCCACGACACTTATCATTGTATGGAATTATAATTGGTATAAAAAAATATATATGAATGATACTTTCATTTGTATTGTTTAACTAAAGAAGACACTCGTTTTAACCATTAGTTCTTCTTCTTCTTTATACATGTACATTTCCTTTTTTCTTAACGGATCTCATATTGAAATTACACCGACACTTTATCGTACAATTTTTTGCTCCTTTATTTTTCTCCCCCCCCCCTCTCTCTCTTTTCCCCCCAGTGATAAGAAAGAAAAAAAGAAGACTTAAAGAGGTATCTGTTTTTAATTTAGCAGTTAGAACTATATTAGCATTTACAAAATATTATGTGAGGGGGGAGGTGAAGGTAATATTTTTTACATAAACTATGTTAATGATTTCATAGTACACTTGTCAGTGAGGTGATATAATAATAATCTACAAAATATTAAGTGTTATATTTAACACATTTAAAGTTATATTAAAGTTATCAGTTTGAATGACCTTAACACATTATAAAACTGAGTTTTTCTTTTTTTTTTTGTGAATAGTGCAAATATTGTATTCATTACTTGTATTTAGTTAGTTTAAAGGTAAATTAGATTAGAAACATTTTAGGTAAATTGTAAATAAGAGAATTCAGTAATATAGTTAGATATAGTTAGTAGTATTGTAGTGAAGGAGAACACAGGTGAAGACAACCGAATTATATTTAGCACAACATTACAGAGTTACTTGATAAAATAGAAAAACCATACTATAATACTTAGTTTGCAAAATGTTCATTGATTGTCTCGAACTTCATTGTTCTTGCATTTCCATACTAATTGCTTTCTATTCCCGCTCTTCCTTTCTTGATCTTCCCCATCTTCTGCTACCAGACATTATATTCCTGACTCGCGTTATATACTACTTATATCAATATAAATAGCACGCACCACAGTATTTTATTAAAGAACAATGTAATATACATATATATACTTGGTAAATATTTGAAGTGTGATGTTTAAAAGTCCAGACCTATTCACATAATTAGATATTGTCAAACTAATTTATTTTATCACAAGAGGTTTTTATGGATATTATAGTAATTTTAATAGTTGAGATAATGAGTCAATTGTAGTTAGATCACCACGGAAAACCTGTAAGCAATTTTGTGGATTAGTTAAAATTAGACATTAACACTGTTGAATACCGGCCGGCTCAGTGGTCTAGAGGTTAAGTGTTCGCGCGAGCAAGACCGATAAGTCCTGGGTTCGAATCTCGAGAGCCGGGATCGTGGATGCTCACAATAGGATGAAATGGGAGTTCAGTGATTCCAGATTTCCCATGGTGGTCTAACTTCAATTGATTCACGATCTCAACTATCATAATTTATTTAGTGATGGTTTAATGAATTGAAAATAAATACAAATTATCCATTATGTAAAATTCACTTGGTATTGTTTACTTGAATCTTCTCATTGATGTTTAGTACCGCTATTGATCAGTCTCTTATTGGCATATGTACATCCTGTGCGGATCGTCTCGATATGGCTTTAAGTCACAAGTTTTATAAACAAAGATCGATAGTGGTTAGCAGTAGAATCCAGTTTGACACGAATTTCGCCCTATTTGGGACTGGTCAGCTGAGTCTACCTGCATCTCAGATATAATATTCATTTTGGGAATCGAACCCAGTGCCGTTCACTTCAAAATAAAATTGTTAATGTTGATATGACTCATATGACTCATACATATTAGGTGAAATTTTTAAGATCTATGATCAAAACAAATATGGGTCAGACAAGTGAAGATAAATAATAGAGCAATTAAAATTGGATCCATTTAGCTGCTGAGTCCTGATAGCCACTAGCTGATCAACCGCAGTCCTAAATAACATAGGGGAAGATACAAATAAAACAACAATAAGTGAATTTAAAAACTTCACCGCTTGGCACAAGCAAGTGGCTATCACTACTCAGCAGCTAATTGGATAACGTGATGACGTTTGAAAAGAACGGTACTGGGTCTGCGTCCCAAAGTGAACATCAATCTGAGATGCAGATTAATCGAGCTGATGAGTCCCAAAAAGGACGAAATGCGCATCCCGTATTCCTTTTCTAGCCACTATCCATCTTTACTTATCTACTATGTAGTTATAAATAATTTAGCAGACAATAAGTTATAGCTATATAATAGTTATATAATATGGCTTTGTGGGTGAGGGTAATTTTACATTGGTTTTCAGAAGAACCAGACACCATTCAGACTTTCACATGACAACCCAAACAGTACAGCTCAATCCAGTTTAACAGAAGAGCAAGACACCGCCCAGGCTTAAATTTTATAACCCGAGCAGTACAGCTCAATCTCGCTTCACAGGAGAACCAGACACCATATAGGCTTTAACGCTACAATCTGAAAAGTACAGCACAATCCTGTGGCGCAACCACACAGGTACCAAGCATCCTGCTGGACCATTCGCACCATTCACATCCACATTCATATTACATGTATAGTTATTCCGATCAATGATTGGGTTAATCAATGATGCACAGCAGAAACAGGCCAAAGTTGACCTATTCCGCTCATTAATGTTAGCAATGGCGATATGCCTTACAATGTCCCAATGAAAATGGCCTTTGAGAACACTGAAAAGCAACCACCAGTATGAGTGAAATCTACTATGTAGTTATAAATAATTAAGCATACAATAAGTAGATATCTTTTTTTTCAAAATTGTATATTCACATATCATATGAGCCCTAGTTTGCATCTGCTTAGTAGTATACAATCAATTACAATTCATTGTAAATTCATGGAAAAATCAAGACATTTGAATTGTTCAGTTATTTTCACATTTAAGTTCTATCAATTCGTTACATATGGTAGTCGTCGCAAAATTCTTTATCCATTTAATCAAATACTATTTTGGCATTTTAATTGATATCAATTCGTGATGAACATCCTAAATTGAATGACATCCAGCTCAATGGTCTAGTAGTTAAGCGTTCGCGTGAGAGATAGATAAGTCCTAGGTTTGTATCTCACGAAGCGGGATCGTGGATATACACTGATGAGGATTTCCATACTAGGTCGAAACGACCATCCAATGATTCCAAGTTTTCCATAATGATCTAACATCAATCGGTTCATGATCTTAATTATTAAAATAAATTTTCTCCTAATATAATCAAATTGAATTTCTCTTATTAGTAATCATACTTTAATTACATTTTAGGTCATTAGGATAAATAGTTATGATATATTGAATGAACAGTTTGATAACTATAAAATATGTTTATTGATTTCTATGATGAACAAAATCACATTTCTAGTTTATTCTCTAATCAAATCAGTAAAATATTATGAGTAGACAAGGAAATAAATAAATAAAAGTTGGGTATACTGTAAAAAAAAATAAACACAAAACAAACAACAAGGAAATAGACAATCCGCACACACACACACACATACATACATATATATATATGTGCATACAAAATAGATACTCGTTTCTTTGTTTGTCAATAGTTACCATGTTACCTGAATTTCAATTATTTTTCTCATTTTATTTACATACAGTTCATTATCAATATCATCACAATGATCATGATGTCTATCTGTATCTGTGTGTGTGTATGTGCGAACGTGAGGTCATGCGTGCGTGCGTGAGTAGGTATATTGTGATCATTATTCACAATAGTAGTTTAATGACATTCCACTTTATTACCATTTTTTCCCCTTTTTTGGATAATGAAATTACCTAATCAAAAACTCATGATACCAGAATCTAAATAAAACGGTAAAACAAACAAACAAACGAATAAACAAATAAGTAAATGTAAATTCAAAGTTCATATAAGAAAAAAAAATGGGAATAAGATTAATTTTCTTGATTCATTTCATACATAAAATGTAAAACTTTGTAAAATTATCCTTTAGGCAGTTTGAAAATAAATTAAGTTTTACATTCGACAAAAAATATATGACCTTAAGTTTGTTTTTTGTTTGTTTGTTTGTTCATAACCAGTGGAACTAATCCGTGTCGGGTTGAAACAGGTACCTACCTCAGTACAATGGAAAATGGTCGCACAATTTCGTTGATTGGTTGATGTTAGACATTAACACCATTGGATAATGGCTCATTGGTCCAGTAGGTTAAGCGTTCGCCCGCGAAACTGAAGGCCCTGAGTTCGAATCCCGCGAGCGAGATCGTGGATGTGCACTGCTGAGAAGTCCCACGATAAGACGAAACGGCCGTCCAGTGCTTCCAGGATTTCAATGGTGGTCTAACATCAATTGGCTCATGATTTTAATCAAAATTATATTTGTATCAAAATAAAAGTGAAAATTCACAATGGTAAATCATTTTAAGGAAAGATGGATAGTTCCTAATAGTGAGATCCAGTTTGACGCATGTTTCGTCTTATTTCGGACTCATCAACCGGATGCATCTGTATCTCAGAATTCACTTAAGTCACAAGCTTTCTGTAGGCAATCATAGATATATATTTATGATATATATATTTCGAACAATCTGATCACACATTACATACTTGTGAAGAACATTTATATATAGAAAATAAAAGGTCAACTAGACTGGAAATGGGGATAAGAGGAAACAAGGACAATAATAATAAGAGTGATAATAATAATAATAATAATAATAATAATAATAATAATAATAATGTAAACACAATTTGCAACTTATTCGCTCTACGAATAATAAGTAGGGTAGGTTTAAGGTGAGAACAAACTGTTTTTGTATACACAAAGGAGGTTTGAATAATTACGAATATATGAGTATTGAAGCACTTATAATCCTTCCAATAGTACTTATCATTGTCAAGATATCATTATATGTAAAATATGCATAGGAAACTAAGACACTCATTAATATCAGAAGGGGTTTTGTGGAGATTTTAGACATTCCACTGATTGAACTCATGAGTCAATTGAAGCTAGATCACCATGGAAAACCTGGAAGCACTTGACGGCCGTTTCATCCTAGTATGGGACTCCTCAGCAGTGCGCATCCACGGTCCTGCACCCCGCGAGATTTGAACCCAGGACCTAATGGTCTCGTTCCAGGAGCTTAACCAACTAGACCACTGAGCCGGCATCTAACACTGGTAATGTCTAACTTCAACCAGTCTCATAATAAGATGAAACGGCCATCCAGTGCTTCCAGCTTTTCCATGGTGGTCTAGCTTCAATTGACTCGTAATTTCAATCAGTGATACTCATTAATGTTAATTCTAATATGTAATTATTTTACAAGTAATAAAATTAAGACAATTTCATTTGATTTAATTATCATTTCAGTAGTATATAACTAAATCATAATCAAATCATTTAGAATAGAATTAATTAATAAAACCATCATAATACTAAAATAATGAATATTAAATCAGTAGGTATTCTGTCTAAATATTCATACAATGGAATTTAGGTTTTACTCTATAATCATCAAATTTTTGAATTTTTCGGCAAGAATTTATAAATTACATTATTTAATTACGTTGTTAGGTACTTACCTACTTAGTTACTTACTTACTTACTTACTCCTGTTACACTTCGTGGAGGAGCATAAGCCGCCCACTAGCACTTGCCATCCAACCTTGTCCTGGGCAAATGTTGCTAGGTAAAATTTGAGATATAGAACTGTACATTAACATATAGTTTGCAATTTCAATGATTTATGTATATATGAAATCTTAATACAATCAGTTTAATTGATTATAATACTGTATTATACAGAGTAAGAATGAATTTCAAAGGTGATTAAAGATGTTTATGTAGTATCATGATGTAGCAAAGATTTCAATAAGGTTGTTAATATGGTCATTAATAAATTGTTTGTCTCAGATAAATCGATAAAGGTTGAGAGGGAAAGTTTCAGAACAAACATTAGATGATTATGTAATGAAGTAACTGGAAATAGATTAATGGTAATAAATTGAATTCACTCAGTTATAAATTAAAGAAAAATGACTGATATAATTTAAACTCCAGAATAATGAATGATGTAATAAATAAAAAGGGATTGTTAATGTTACCAAGGTAAAGAAAGATTTATTACTGTTTCGTTTTGGATAAGGTTATGAAATCCATGGCTTTTTAAAACTTGTAACTATACAACAATATATATTAAGTCGTAACTTCATTTTCATCCATTAACATAGTTTAACCAATCTTTACACTTAATCTCTATATTCACTATCAGAAATAATGTAATCATTTAAATAGTAATTATTATGTAAGATCATATTCAGTTAAGTGAAATACCCCCCCTACTATTACCATGGCAACTACATGCTTTAAATAAGGGGAGAAATGAATAAAAAAATATAGAAAACCCGTAAATTCATCAATTTGTAATCGTACTAAAACAATATAAATCAATAATAATAATAGCTCCATCATAAATTATGATCAATTTCAGGATCAAATATCCCGTCAATCTAGAAAAAAAACTTATTCTCCCCCCTCCCGTAAAATAGCAACAATAACAACAATAGAAAAGACATTAAGCCTAACTCAACTACAATTTATTATTTCTATGGTAAGTTATCGTTGAAAAAAAAGATTTTATCATTAAATAAAATCAATTAATAAGCTGTCAGGCAGTAAGTCAGCCAGTCAGCCAATAAATCAATCAATTCATTGATATACATCAATGGATAACAAGATAAAAAATCTCACGATTATATCATGATGACTGCTTTTGTTAGTTCTAGTAATATAATATAGTTAAAATTCATAAGGCAATTAAAGCTAGATCACCATGGAAAACCTGAAAGCATTGGATGACCGATTCGGTCTAGTATTGAGCTCTTCAGTAATGCAAGTCCATGATCTCATAGGCGGGATTCGAACCCAGGACTTATCGATCTCGTGCATGAACCCTTAACCTCTAAGTCACTGAGCTGGCCGGCATCCAACAGTGTTAATATCTAACTTTAACCAATCTAATACTATTTTTATAAACTCATAGTTAACAGAAAAAATCTTATTCTACAAAATAAGATTAAAATGAAGAATTAAAATGAACTGAATTGAAAAAACCTAAACGAATAATGAAAAAAACACGGTGAGATTATAATTTATGGACGACCATTGAGCGACACCAAAGTGGCCTTAAGAATGTTCCGCCTACTAACTAAGGCTAAATGATGGTTTTAAGCCTGTATGAATGATAAGGATTATGATTTATAATTAATGGTTAAGGATAGGGATTCGATTTAGGGTTTTCATCACAAACTATCATCAGCTAAAATGTTAAGACACTATTTAGCCAAATGGATGAGTGAATTTCGTGCCGAAATCCCAGGCCTGTTATCATAAATCTGATTGGTTTGTTCATAAATTATAGTCTCATCAAAAAGATCATTCAATAAGTATAAATCATCCATATAAAATAGACATTTAGTTAATGGTGATTTTGTATTAAATTTCAGTTTAATATGATTTGGTTGATTAAGTTTTCATCATGATCATTTTATCTTATATCAAGTGCAATATGATATCATCATGGTTAATACAGTTCATTTTGATTCTTTGTTGATAACTGATTGTAGTCATAATTGAACCATCTAGTATTTAAGAGAGAAATCTTACACAAAAGATTTTTTCGTAAAATTCAACTATTAATATTACAACAATCACCATAATAATCATGTGCTTACTAGTGATTAGATTCTACATAGATTTCCTAGAGTTCTAGTGAGAATCTATAACCAGTGAAGTTCAGTCCGTGTTGAGTTTGAGATAGTTATCCATTTTAGACAATAGATGAAAGATTGTGAGAGACCGAAGTTTTTCGGGTTCGAGTATTATGTGAAAGATCGTGGATATGCACTACTGAAGAGTCTCATACGAGGACGAAACGGCCGTGTAGTTCTTCCAGGTTTTCAACGGTTGTTTAGCTTAGATCGGCTGGCGAATTCAACCCTTAAAAATAAATATCGTAATGTTTAGTGTACTTACACATAATAATTATGAAGAAATCAATAATAACAGTATGTCACTTATCTTTAGTTCCTTTAATTACTTCAAAACAATAATATTTACGAAATAAAAGTTCACTTATATATAATTATGATCAGATGGCCTAAGTTAATTACACTTTGCATTGAAAAGAATGAACATTGTTCAGATGTCCATTCCTGAACTGTTAACATCTAACTGCCGATCATTCAATAATTGTCGTCAGGATCGACCAAGTAGTATGAAACGGAAACTTTTTTGAACTACTTTGTACTGAGAATTCTATAGTGTAACAAGAATATATTATTGAATAGAGCCATTAATAATAATAATAATAATAAATGGAACTAATATTTCATCATTCATAACTTCATCTACTTCATTATTCAATCTTAATCACCTTCAGTTATTATTCATTTCAATAGGGAACTACCTGATATCATGATTGAAGCCAAGTCACTAAACTTCTAAATATTCTGTAATGATATATTATCAGCTAGAATTGAGTTATCATTCAAGTAAATAATATATGGATAATAGATCATGATCTATTTAATTATTGATATCGTTTACAGTCTTAAATTCAGTGTTATGATGTTTCAGACTTATCATATTCTAGCTGATAACAATACCTTATAAGAATTATTTTTAAAATTGATATACTTCTTACAAAATATATAGATTTACTTACAATGTAGTGAGTACTACTGATATTGACAGATATAAGTAGTATATATCATCGGTGGGACTATAATTTATGAATGAATCAATCAGATATATAATAAGGAGTCTTGAATTTTGGTGCGAAATTTATCCATATATTTAGTAAAATATTATTTTGGCATTATAACTGATATTGGTTCATGATGAAAACCATCAATCTAAAACTTAACCATAACCATCAATTGTAAATCATAATTCTAGTTCCTCATCCTGGTTTATAACACTCATTTAGTCCTAGTTAGTAGGTGAATATTCTCATGGACACTTTAGTGTCCATCAAAGGTCGTCCATAGTCTCACCATATCATCAATAGAAAATGAAATGCCTGGCAGTAGAAGGTTAAGAAGATCTACGAGAAAAGAATACGAACAGAGAATGAACAATGAATTCTGAGACAAATAATTGACATTTTGCAAATGAAGTATTTACTGTATGGTTCTCATATTTTACTAAGATATTTTGTAATTTTATATTCAATTATATTTAATTATTCCTTCTTATGTTTTCGTTTACTACACCAAATACATTACATTAAATTATATGAAAATAATTCATTCTCCTATCATCATGTTTTGTAATTATGCAGGTTACGACCATAATTGACTACTCTTGGGTTAAGAAAGAAAAATACTTACTTTACTTACGGCTGTTACTCTTCGTAGAGGACCATAGCCTGCCCATCAGCACTCTATATCCAACACTGTCTTGGGCAATCCTTCTCAGTTGTTATTCATCCTTCTTACATCTGATTCTGTTTACCGACATAATGTGTTGCTTGGCCTTCCACTTTTCCGTTTCCCTTCAGGATTTTAAGTTAGCGCTTGCCTCGTGATGCAGTTTGATGTCCTATCCATTTCCATCGTCTTTTCCTAATTTCTTCTTCAGCTGCAAGCTGGTTTGTTCTCTCCCACAAAACGCTGTTGCTGATGGTATCCGGCCAATGGATGTTGAGTATCTTGTGAGACAACTATTTATAAATACTTGTACCTTCTTGATGATGATTGTAGTAGTTCTCGAAGTTTCAGCTCCATACAATAGAACTGACTGTTTTGACGTTCGTATTGAAGATTGTGACTTTGATATTGGTTGATAGACGGTTGTTTTGAGTTCGATATGTTGTTCAATTGTAGGAATGCTGTCCTTGTTTTACCAAATCTCGCATTTACGTCTGCATCTGAACCTCCTTGTCCATCGATGATGCTTTCCAGGTATGTGAAGGATTCTACGTCTTCCAGAGTTTTACCATCAAGAGTGATTAGACTGCTGTCTTCCGTTTTGAATTTGAGGACCTTAGTTTTCCCCTTGTGTATGTTGAGGTCTACTGATGCAGAGACTACTGCTACACTGGCTGTCTTTATCTGCATTTGTTCGTGTGTATGCGATAGGAGAGCTAGGTCATCTACGAAGTCCAAATCATCTAATTGGTTGAGAAAGAAAATACGGATTTTTTTTTGTTGTTGTTGAAAAAAACCTGTACTAATTAGAAAATAATATTTAGTCCACAAATATTTTCTATTAAATTTTAACTTAATCATAAAAATACTAATAAATGTCACTCGTTGGTATGCATAAAACTATCCACCCATCTACCTACCTACCTATCTATCTATCTACCTCTCTATCTATCTACCTATCTACCTACCTACCTACCTATCTATCTATCTATCTATCTATCTACCTATTTATCTATCTACCTATCTACCTGCCTACCTATTTATCTATCTACCTATCTACCTGCCTACCTATTTATCTATCTATCTAACTATATATAAATATAAGTACATTTTTGTAGGAATTTTCTACCTAATAAACTAATACTACTGTCAGTCATTTACACTGTTCAAACTGTTTCCTTTTTTATTCATGTTATTATACAACCTGACATGAATCAGTATAAAATGTCAAACAAATTAATATAAGACATTAAACTTTAGGTTATGAATCACATTATCATTATTATTATTCCTTAACATTTATACAGTATGTTTTGTGTCTTATATGATATTCCAACTTCTTCAAAAATCGATCTATTATGAACCTGAATGGATTATTTTTTTTCATCAGAGATCTTAACTAAAGGTTTCTTATACGCTTATTGAATGCCGGCCCAGTGGCCTAGTTGGTTAAGCGCCTGGAGCGAGACTGATAGGTCCTGGGTTCGAATCTCGCGGGGTACGGGATCGTGGATGCCCACTGCTGAGGAGTCCTATACTAGGACGAAACGGCCGTCTAGTGCTTCCAGGTTTTCCATGGTGATCTAGCTTCAATTGACTCATGATTTTAATCATTGAAATTTCTAAAAATCTCCACAAAACCCATCCTGAGAATGAATTATCATTAGATTCTCTCATTGATGTTTAATACTGCAATTGATAATTCCCTTTTGATATATGTACATTCTGTGAGGATTTTTAGTTAGAGATGGATCGTGTTTTATGATCGTAGGAAGATCTAAATTAGAATTAAAACTCACTCAATTGCATAAGTCAGTTATTAACCCGACTCAATAGCTACGTAATTAAGAGTGATTACGTCTGGATAGGACAGTGATGGGTTCGAATCTTGGAGTGACTATTAAATCTGCAATGCAATCACATATTCTGACGAGTTTCAAAGCTGTAGAAATAGGAATCCAGGATTACACTGTTAACCACCATCCATTTCTGCCTAATAATACCTGGGATTTTTTATTCAAAATTATTTAATTCATGATTTATTACGATTAGCATTTACATTCTGTAGTATTAATTTATACAGTACATGTTATATAAGTTCTAGTGTTAACATATTGTGCTTCATAACTTAATTCGTTGAAAGCATGAATCTAAATGTTCAGAACTATGTTTAAAGCCAAATGTATAGATAAGAAATGTCTCTCAAAAAACAATATAAAGTAATAATTCGTTGACAATGGGAACCTCTCAAGTGTACTTGTTCAGTCTTAATTTATTTGACGGCGAGATTCTGATTTATGGATGAGCCAATCAGAGGCGTTTTAGAGATTTCAAGGTTACGGCGCCAACTTCAGTGCTTAACGCTAACATACGATCGGTTCACATGGAATTTTGTACAAAACGTGAGAATTGAGTGGCTGTAACAAATAAAACGGCGGGACTATAATTTGTGGACGAATTAATCAGGTATAAGATAATAGATCTCGGATTTTAACGCAAAAGCCTTTCATCCATTTGGCTGAATAAATTTCTGGCATTATAGCTGATGTCAGTTCGTGATGAAAACCCCATATATAATTCCTAATTAAGGCAAATTATGACAATTATTGCGAACTGGATAATAAAGGCACCAGTAACACTGGCTGCAACCAGATACTACAATATATACGATGTTTGGAGAGCGTACAGAATCCTACATAGGGTTGATTATGTGTATCATGTCGTTATCCACAAGTAGCATTTTGTGCACTCAACAACCGGAGTGCACATAAACAATATTGAAGCTATGTGGTCGAGGTTGAAAGAGTTTTTGAGACTTAATCATGGCTTCAGAGGCCGACCATAAATTAGAGTCTCACCATATTCCCTGTTGTTTCATGATCTGAACTTCAATCAACTTAACTGGCATGTTATTAATATATCGATGGAGTTCTCTTCTTTGAGATGAATGGTTTGTTCGTTGAGCTTTCATGATTATTCTGAACGACATTATCAACATAAATGCCAGATAGAATTTTGTACTGCTGATGTTGTTCAAAATCATCATGAAAATTCCACAATCAAACTATTCAACTCAAAGAACAAAACTCTATCATAATCATCTACCTGATCTACAAATCCTTTCTAACATCTTATTAAGAATTTCAATGGTTACGATCATGATATTATTCAACATATGCTCACTAGTGACTGGCTTCAAGAGGTATATCCTGGAGTTCTAGTGAGAAGTAGTGACCAGTGGAGTTCAACCAGGTCTGTTGTGAGATAGTAACTCACTGAAAACAATGGTGGATGTGTCGCTCAATTTCGTGGATTAGTTGAACTTAGACATTAACACCGTTGGATGCCGGCTCAGTGGTCTAGTAGTTAAGTGCTCGCGGGCGAAACCAGTAGGTCCTGGGTTCAAATCTCGTAGGGGGAGAGGTCGTGGATACGCCCTGCCACTGAGGAGTCCAACGACAGGACGAAACGGCCGTCCAGTGCTTCCAGGTTTTCCATGTTAGTCTAGCTTCAATTGACTCATGATCTTAACCATTGAAATTACTATAATATCCACCAAACCCATCTTATTAAGAGTTTAGAATTAGTATTGAATAGTATATTAACGATCATTCAACAATGAACATTTCAAAAATCATTATTTCTTTTAACTATTTAACACCGTTTTTTCTTTCTTTACTTCTTTCTTTCCTACTTGGAACGATTGATTCCTTTAGGAAAGTTTAAATTCTTCTTGTTTCATATCATAAATAAGATTCAATTTGTAAACCAATTGGCTAGAAAAAAAAAGAAAAACCAGAAGAAACCTAGTTTATTAATCTAATTGACAAAAACTTTCAACTATTACATAACATAATGAAATTTATGTAAATTTATTCAATTTTAGATGGTTAATTTAGGTAGGGGTTTATTTTTTCCCTAAACGAAAAACGTTTATTTGTTTCAATTGTTGAGATCATGAATTATTTGAAGCTAGACCACATGGAAGCACTACTCAGCCGTTTCCTTCTATTGTGGGACTCTTTATCCACAATAACGCTTCACGAGACTTGAACCCTTAACCTGTAGGTCTCGCGCGCGAGCACCTAACTTTTAGACTACTGAACCGGTATTTGTTTCTTTCAAATCCTATTTCTTTATTATTATTATTATTATCTTGTCGATATTATGATAGCAGATACAGGTAATTTAGAGAAGATTGTATCGATATGAAGCTCAATGTGATGGTAAATTGATCTCATCTAAGTGATCATTGAAAATTACGATATAGTTCTTTTAACAAGAAATAGATTAGATTAGAGCATGCTCCATGCACGATTGTGTTGGTGTATGCTGATTGACTAGTTCTTATCCTATCCACTGAAAATCATTAACCACTAAACAGCCGTTTCGTCCTGGCATGGAACACTTCAGAAGTGCGCATCCACGGTTTCGCATGAAAGACTCGAACCCTGGATCTATCGATCTCGCAAGCGGGAGCTTAACCTCTAGAACACTGGGCTGACCGGCATCCAGTGGTGTTAATGTCTAACTCCATCCAATTCATTTTTTCAATGATCTGGGCCTTGGGTTCGAATCCCGCGAGTGAGATCGTGGATGTACACTGCTGAGGAGTCCCATACTAGAACAAAACTGCCGTCCGGTGGTTTCACATTTTCCATGGTGTTCTATCTCTTATCAACTCATGAATTCAACTATTAAAAAATAATTAAAAAACAATTCAAATCAGTAAATTTGACATGTGAAATATCTTCTATCAATTTTTCAATAAATCACTAATATATAAGCTTGTATAGACTGATTAAATAATAATCATGTAAAAAGCGAATTATCATCAATGATTCAATAATTTAATTTTAAACAACAATGGTGTACGGTGGCACAATTTGGTGGATTGATTGAAGTTAGACATTAACATGGTTTAATGGTTAGGCGCTCGCGCGCAAGAACGACAGATCCTGGGTTCGAATCTCGAAGGATGAGAGGTCGTGAATACGCACTGCTGAAGAGTCCTGCAATAGGACGAAACGCCCATCCAGTACTTCCAGGTTTTCCAATGTTGGTCTAGCTTTCATTGACTTATAATTTCAACTATTGAACTTCATAAAGTGTTGTTTACTGATATTAAACTTAACCTTGAACAAGTGAATCAATATTGGTTTATTTATTTATTTATTTGTACTCCTATAATTTGCTGTTGAACCCGATTTTGTTATTTATTTATTTACAGTTTTAATTGTTGTTTATTTATAATATAAATATTAATTAAACCAGAATTATTTATTTACTTACGCTTATTACTCTTCATGGAAGAGTATAGGCTATCCACTAACACTTTCTATCCAATTCTATTCTGGGAAATCTACTTGTATCTCCCAATATCATATGTTCTTATTTAAAGGATTCAATATTTTATATATTAGAATTCATATTCATTATTACTAGTAAATAACATAGAAACATATTCTAATGACAACATTAAGAAGAAGATTTGTAAATGTTATGCACATTGTTTTCCTCTTTTCTTTCTTTAGTGTTTCCAAGTAAATTGTAATTTATTTAAAGAATTAAACAAGTGTTAATAATGAATATGTATATACTTCAATTTGATAATATGGGTAATTATATATATATATATATATGAACTAGGAATTAAGGATAATTAACCTTCGATAAGAGCACAAATAAACAATTTCATGTGAAAACAATTCTTTCTTCTTTCCCTTCTTCTTCTTTTTTTTAAAAAAAATATGAATATAAATAATATAAACAAATAGTAGAGATACACCTCCACCCCCCCCACTGTCCCCCCTCATATTTGTTTTACATGAATGACGCCATTTGTTGTATCTATGTATCAATATATGATTAAATTATTAAATTGATTTAAAGCTATTTTATAAATTCGGTATCATATATAAATATATTTATGTAAATATTTCATGCCTTCCTTTATCAGTTAAATGAATCTATTATATTGTATTGTCCTGATTTAGGATAGAATGAGTGCAATTCTTCTTCACAATCAATCTAGGCTTTTAGCTGATATACAATAAATACCATTGTATATGTATATGAAAGTGATTTTCTGCGTTTGTTGTTGTTGTTGCCTTTATAGACAGTGTCCACTACTAGTAAAAATACATTTCTTAATTACTCTACGAGGTTTATATCAATTTCTTTTCTTCTCTTATTCTTGAGTGTAATTGACTGTTCTCACATGTTTTATTGTTATAATTCTCTTTAACATTCAAATGGATTGTCTCGTTTCGTTGATCTCGAATCAGGTTGTTAATTTACCTTTGATGAGTGAAATAATAGATCTGGTCTAGTCCTTATTGATTTTTAATTGAAATGAATGCCATGTTTTTAAGAATTCTCTGATATTCTTAAAAATTTCTTGAACCGACTATGTTTACTTTATTTTCAGTCGAACACAGAATGCCTACAAGTTAATTAGACATGATTGTAGAAATTTATCAATTACCAAAACATTTATTAGATAGGAATTGACTAATATTCATTATCACATACAATGTTTAGTCAGTGTTATGCATTACAAGTTACGTAATTTCAATAGTTGAATTCATGAGTCAATTAAATCTAGACCATTGTGGAAAACCTGGAAACACTGAACGGCCGTCTCGTCCTAGCATGGGACTCTTCAGCAGTGGGAATCCATGATCTCGCTTTGAGAGGTTCGAACCCAGGATCTATCGGCGTCTCGCGCGAGCGCTTAACCACGAGATAAAGATATCATTTAACGTAGTGTTTTGTTGCGTGCTGTTTAATGGTGAACTTATAATTAAACTTGAATAAATCATATTTTCTTCTGACTCTATTGAACACAAAATTCAAAGCCCATAATTGTCAAATATAAATGTTAAATAACAGTAATGAACGCTATAAATATACTAAGATGATTATGTTTTCAAATAAACGTTTTTTTTCCTATTTAAGTAGTAAAGTACTACGATGAATCTATTTCTTGATGTCTTAAATTCAACTATCCATTCAATACCATGAGTAGTTTGAACATAATTATTTAATCACTATATAGTAATCAGAGTCACGTTTTTTCATAGAATTATGTTGATGTAATTATGATATTACTGCTAATCTAAATGACTAGGCATAATGTTTATTACCTTTTGATGTTAAATAGTTAAACGCAGTTGGTAGGAGGTTTATTGCTAGTTTATGATCCAGCATTATTCAGTGATCGATCATTTTAAGTAACTCAGATGTACAGAAGATCAAGTGAGTAGTCTTAGACTGTGAATCTAAATGACTGTTTCGACTATCATAGGTAACAACAGTTCCCCTAACATTGTTGGTATACCTTGGCGAATGAGTGTCAATTAACAGGAAATACAGATCTTATTTCTTTATTGAGATTGGTATTGCACTTACAGCAGCTGAAGAATGAAAAAAAAGACCGGAAGAAACTGTAAGGTTATCCATCCTATTTATCATATTCATAAATGATGAACAATCATGGTACTACTTACTGGATGAATCTATCACCTTTATATCAAATGTAGAGGTGTATGAACTCAATGGTCTCTAGTTTTCAATTCAGTTACCCAATAAATATTGTTAGAAAGCTACATGACTAATTTCAAAGAAGTAACAGTTTCTCACAATTTAATAGCTAATTACCACTTAACCTTACTAGTTATTCTCTAATGATTTACAGTATACACGTATGTGTTGTAGTGTAGTGAACAAGAATACAAGTGGGGACAATTGAATGTATTTGAACAACAAAAAAATCTGAGAACCATCTAGTAAATACTTAATTTGCAAAATCTTAATCGTCTCAAACTACATTGTTCTTTAGTTTCTAAACTAATCATTCTTTGTTCTCATTCTCTTCTCTTTGATCTATTTAACTTTCTGTTACCAGACATTTCACTTCCAATTGATAGTACATACTACTTATATCTATCGATATCAGTAGCACATACCACAGTGGTTGTATATTCAGTACATGTATTCAGGAATATGAAGAAGAAGAAAATGTTAAGTCACAACATTAAAATTTCAGTGATAGTTGTTCAATATTCTGTTAAACTATTAATTTAAACAATTACATAAGATAGTTTGTTATAATGTTCACATTTAGCCATCATTACTCATTTCAAATATAATAGTAGTAAGATTAATTACTTTTCAAATATTTTCATATTTAATTTATATAATTCATGTTAAACAAATGGTCATCATATTACTTACGACTGTTACACCCCCCCACCTATGGAAGAACATAGGCCTCTTACCAGTATTCTTCATCCAACTTTCTCCTGGGCAATCCTTTCTAATTGTTTTCAGTTGCTAGTCATCCTTTTTATGAGTGCTTTCAATTCTCGGGCTAGTGTGTTCTTTGGAATTCATCTTTTCCATTTCTCTTCAAGAATACAATTTAGTGCTTGCCTCATGATGCAGTTTGATGATTTCCGAAATGTATATCCTATCCACTTTCATCGTATTTTCCTAATTTCTTCTTCATATGGAAGCTGGTTTGTTCTCTCCCACAGTAGGCTGTTGCTGATTGTGTCCGGTCAACGGGCATTCAATATCTTGTGTACACAATTATTTATAAATACTTGTACATTTTTGATTATGGTTGTGGTTTAATGGCCCGTAGTTTGATTTTGTCCTCATTTAGATCGACGATATTCGTTGAAGGGCTCACCATTTTAGTGGCCCGTGGATCTGACTCCTATATAGATCGTACGAATGTTTGCTATCGCTTATTCTCGTATATCACCGTCGACTTTAATCACGTTAGTCAATAACGGAATTAAATAAGTCATATAACGAGAATGGGATTTTGAATACATATATTTTGTATATGAGGTGAATGGAATAGAAGGAAGAGAAACGACTCAGAGTGGAAACGGCTGGTAAGCCAACTCATTTTTAGTCAGGCGTTAATCAATATTTATAGGCAGACAAAAATAAGCTACAGACATGTGATGAGTCATGGGATATGATGTGTACACGCTAATATAAAAACAATCAAGACTGATAAGCGAATAATTGGCAAGGTCAACACATATGACTCAAGTAGAATGAATAGAATGGGATGTCCAAAAACTAGAATAAGGTATATGGGCTTAAAATAATGACTGACATTACAGTGCTAGTTCTCGAAGCTTCAGCTTCGTACAGTAGAATTATCTTGACATTCGTATTGAAGATATACATATGCTAACAAACATAATAACGGATCTTAACCATTGAAATGGATTCGTATCTTCCTTGATATAATACAGTTTTACATCCGTTTATTAATTCTTCATGGCCTCTATAAATCTATAAATCTTTTTGATATGAATCATATTTATCTAGATAAATATTACTGTTTTAATCAACCGCTATAATTACTGGAAGTGTGACAAGTAAATTATCTTTTTAATAGTTGAATTCATGAGTCATTTTAAGCTAGACCACCATTGAAAACCTGGAGGCACTGAAAGGCCATTTCATCCTAGTATGAGACTACTCAATAGTGCGCAATCACAATCCAACCCGGTACTTTTAGTCTCGCGCGCGAACAATTAACCTCTAGACCACCAATGGTGTTAATGTCTAACTTTCATCGATCAATGAATGACTGTGTAACCATTCATACATTGTGTGTGGTAGATACATGTCTCTACCAGTCCCTTTAGGTTTTCCATGAAGTCAATTATTAAAATTACTACAATCTCCATAGACCCCATTTTTGATAAAAATAAAACATCAACAACACAATATGCATTGTTAAAAGGTTAAATTTAACGATATTCATCACAGAGTCGTTACACCGTTGTTGTTTTTTTCAAACAACCCTTATTCACCATTGAACGAACCAATCATTACTAGGACCCAAAATGCCCTGGTACGGCAGAGAGTGCGGAGAGTCACCTCTCCTTCTCCAAATAATGTTACATGACCACACGTATACAGCCAATACAAGGGAAGTCCTACTCTCTGTTTTCTCACGGCATTACTGTTGTTTAGAAAATTGAGAGGATGAAAAGGCGAATGTCCAGTGCTTTAACCGCGTTGATGGATATGAAGTATCTCAGTTAAGGGAGTTGGAAAACTCTGATTCAAAACCAATGATGTACATGGGCTCCAGGATCATGAAGGAAACAAACTGAGTATGAACTTATTGTTGGTTGCTGGCTTCCATGAGACTGCATCTCCTGACGCTATTCCACTGCCTTATGGATTAGATCTTTAGGTCGAAGGCTTTCGGTGTGGCCCTCTAAGAAAACCACCTGCTTCGATCTGGCTACCCGATCAGTATCCCAGCCTTCACACAAATGGAATGACGAACTGTAGTGCATATCTATTTGTTGTCTCCTTGTACCAATGTTTATACGTTTAAATAAATAAGTTCAAATTATATAGCAATTCATTAGAAAAATGTTCAAATTCCAGGGTCTTCTTATTATATCTAAAATGTAATTCAATAAATAAGAGTATATATATTAACTTTATTGATACAAATATATAAATAAATAGATTTGCACTTTATTGTATAAATGTAGAAACTAATTAAAAACCTTTAACAAATGAAATTTCTTTTCTTTTCTTTCTTTTTTCTTCTTCTTCTTCTTCAATTTAGTTGCCGAACGATAACCATTGACATTTTGAATGATTTCATTACATAATAATAATAATAATAGTAATAATAATTATTATTATTGCTGTTAAATTAATAAGTTACGATCTTATTACGTAATCATTACAAATCTTAATGAAAAAATTAAAAAAATATATTAGTGAATTAATCTAAAATCAAATGAACTTTAACGTAATCATAAATAATATGAATAGCTTCCCCCTACCCTCATCAATGTATTCTATACTAAATTAAATATGAATAACCTCCCTCCCCACATCATGAATGTATTTTATATTAAATTAAATATGAATAACCTCCCTCCTCATGTCATGAATGTATTTTATATTAAATTAAATATGAATAACCTCACTCCCCCCCCCTTATCAAGAATAAATGTTTTATAAATTTAACAAAATTAAAGTACATATTCAATTCGTTTTGTATTACGTTTTGTTCATTTAATAAGAAAAAAAAAAAGAAAATTATACTATTGAAATTGTTTCGTTTTATTGATTAAGATCATCAGTGGATTGATATTAGATTATTATCAATCGATTTATGATCTCAATTCAAAACTTTACAATCACCATAATCCAATACTAAGATATTTGAAAAAGTGATTTGTTTCTTTTGTTTGTTTTTAATGCATATCATGATGTCAATATATATTGCATAACTTATTCATGTACATTTATAAAGAGTTGATGACCTTTCATTGTATAATTTCGAAAAATAAAAACCCAATCAATGACATTTTGGTTGCTAGCACTATATATTGAAATGAATGAATATTATTTAGATGTTGATACTTGGCCCCCAAATGCCCTGGTACTACCGAGAGTGGGGAGAGTTCGCTCTCCCTCTCCAAATGCTCTCACATGGCCACGCGTATATAGCCTCTGCCAGGGAAGTCCCACTCACTGACTTCTCGTGGTATTACTGTTGTTTACGAAATTCAGAGGACGAAAAGCGAATGTCCGGCGCTTTAACTGGATTCCAAACCAATTGTGCACATGGGCTCCAGTATTCTGCGGGAACAAATGGCGTATGAATCAATCGTTGGTCACCGGCTACCATGGGACTGCATCTCCTTACGATGCTCCATTGTCTTGTGGATCTAACCTTCAGGTCGAAGGCTCGGGGAGTGGCCCCCCTAAGAAAACCACCTGTTTCGGGTCGGGCACCCGGGCAGTATCACAGCTCTCACACATATCGAATGGTATTTGTGTGGCGCATATGTATTTCGTGCCTCCTTGTACCAATATCTATGTGTTAAAATAAATAGAAATAAATAAATAAATACTTAACTGGTGAGCGTTAAATGTTTATCGTCAAAATCGATTGAGAAATAAGAAATGGGAAACTTGTTGAAACACTTTGAGTTGAGAATTTCATATTGTACCAAAAATATAATATTGAATAAAGCCGTTACTACTACTACTACTACTACTACTACTACTAATAATAATAATAATAATAATAATAATAATAATAATAATAATGATAGAAAATAACATCATATACACAACACATCATAATCAGTTTCGATATTACTTACTTACTTACTTACGCCTGTTACTCCTAATGGAGCATAGGCCGTCGACCAGCATTCTCCAACCCACTCTGTCCTGGGCCTTCTTTTCTAGTTCCATCCAATTTTTGTTCATTCTTCTCATGTCTATCTTCATTTCCCGGCGTAATGTGTTCTTTGGTGTTCCACTTTTCCTTTGGCTTTGAAGATTTCATGTGAGGGCTTGTCTTGAGACGCAGTTGGGTGCTTTCCTCACTATGTGTCCTATCCACTTCCAGCACTTCTTCCTGATTTCTTCCTCCGTTGGGATCTGGTTTGTTCTCTCCCACAGTACGTTGTTGCTAATAGTGTCCGACCAATGGATCCGAAGTATTTTGCGTAGACAACTTTTAATAAACACCTGTATTTTATGGATGATGGCTTTCGTAGTCCTCCAGGTTTCTGCCCCATATAGTAGAACTGTCTTGACATTTGTATTGAAAATCCTGACCTTGGTGTTGGTTGACAGTTGCTTTGAGTTCCAGATGTTCCTCAGTTGTAAATATGCTGCTCTTGTTTTGCCGATCAGTTTCGATATACAATAGTTTATATCTTTGAACCGTAACAAAATTTGATACTGATTAATACAATTCCCTTATACTTACAACACAACACAACACAACACATGAATGTTCTGGCTCATGAAGTATATAATCTGATTTTCATATGCTAAATAAATGAATTCACAATTCAATGGTTGTTTAGCTTACATCGACTCATAAATTCAACTATTAAGATTACTATAATCTCCATAAATCCCATTCTGATAATAATCATCATGTGCTCACTACTAAGTGTCTCTAAGATGATTTCTTGGAGTTCTAGTAAGAAGCCGTCACCAGTGGTGACACAGTCATTCATGGATCGACGGAAGTTAGACAATAACACCGTTGGATGCCAGCTCAGTGGTCTAGAGGTTTAACGTTCGCGTGCAAGATCGATTGGTCCTAAGTTTGAATCACACAATGCGATATCGTGGATGCGCTCTGCTAAGGAGTCCTACAATAAGACAAAACGGCTATCCAGTACTTCCAGGTTTTCTATAATGATCTAGCTTCAAATGACTCATGATTTCAACTACTAAAAATTACTATAATATCCACAACAACCCCTTCTGAATGTAAAACAACACTATTTCTAAGTACTTATAATCAAAGAAACTTGTTTTTTTTTCGAATACAATAAACATTAGTCTATTCTATAAACGACAATTTTTGGTAGTATATTTGTTTAAGCATAAACTATACTTGTGTTAAATATGTACTTGTTTAACAACATTCAAACCAAATGAATAATGCTCGAATTAAGTTACATACAATAACTTATCTCTTTTTTATGATCTATCCACATATATATCAATTCAATGATATAAACTTTGCCAATCAAATAACTATATTATCATCAGTGTTATTTACTTAATACAACAAATGAAGAGGACAATATCATTTACCTGTCTATACATTTCACCTAATTTATATGATCTCTTACCAAATGTAAGAATAACACTGAGTTAACAATTTGAGATAGCAATTAAAACTGTTTATCACTTGCTTATTGGTAGGCACTATTGTGCACTCATATATAAGTGAGTGTGTGTAAGTGTTTACATAAATATCTCTGTTGTACGTGTGTGTGTGTGTACGTGTGCATTTATAAGCCATAAACATGAAAACCCATTTAAACAAAATAAACTCCATGCTGTTTGTGTGTATATAAATACTCATCGCAATATATATATCCTAGTAATAAAAAGAAATAATTTTCCTATGATTTCGTCAATATTAGTAGTATTGTTAGCTATAAGTGTATTTACCTATGTATAGCTGCCCACATTCCTTCCGTTTCCCCACCCCACCCCCCATGCCAATTCATTTGAGAATGTAGATAGTGATTTATAGATTTATATCGAATGAGAACCGATAAAGTGAAGAATGTGAATATTCTTGATAAATGTGTCAATTTTATGTTGTTTACATATTCTTGACATTCTTTTTTTGTTGTTGTTAATGGCAAAAGACTAAAAAAGAAGTGTACGAGTTAACTATCCCTCTCTCATACCTGTAATATATCTCATTTGTAATCACTAACGCTATTGTTATGAATCAATGTGATACCTTCTTTGAGATTTATTATTATTATTCCTAGTAACGATTTACGATTGAACTAAGAGTAGACAACATACAACAACATACAAATTATCATTAACAAATAGAAAAACAAGGAAAGAAGACGAAAACGTTAAAAAAAAGAGAACAAAACAAGAGACTAACCAATATGATTATCATTTGTTGACTTGACCCGACTTGATTTGACTTCATCTTGGATCGTTTTTTTTCTTCTTCTTCTTCTTTTAATTGAATGGATCTTTGCTATTTGAGTATTTCAATACGTCCGGTTTTATTTAATGAAGGCATATATCATTTGAGTAATATTAAAGTAATCAGTATAATTTGACATAATTAGTAAAACATTGATTCCTATCAAACTACAAGTACATTATTCACAACGTTATCGACGATGTTTCATGTTATACCACAAAATACATCTAACATATCATCATCAATAAATGAGACATTATCTAAAATGGATGTTGATTTAAATATAAATTTAGATTATGGTGAAGTAGAAGTGAGAATTAGTCAATTTATGGTACTTATGTGTAAGTTTTATTATGCTTTGTTTATTGATTTAATGTTAGACATTAACACTATTGGATTTTAACTTAAATAGTCTAGAGGTTAAGCGTTTACGTACGTGAGACTGATAGGTCCTGGGTTCAAATCACGCGAGGCGGGATAGTAGATGTGCACTAGTGAGGAGTTCCATACTAGGACGATTTGGCCATTCAGCGCTTCCAGGTTTTTTATGATGGCCTAGCTTTAATTGACTCATGAATTGAATTATTAGATTAGTTTACTATAGATTTATGATGTGGAATACTCTTTTTCAGTTTAGCTAGAGTAGTATATTTGTAAAGGAGATATTTTTTTATGGTTAGAAAAAATTTCATACGTAAATGTTTGGCTACAATAATTTAATATATGAATTCATGAGTCTATTGAAGCTAGATCACCATGAAAAACCGGGAGGCATTGGACGGCCGTTTGGTCCTAGTATGGGACTCCTCAGTAGTATGCCGTCCAGTGCTTGTAGGTCTAGCTTCCATTGACTCATGAATTTGACTATTAAAAAATAATTATAATATCCACAAAACCCCTATCTGATTATAATAATTTGTTGAAATCAAGTCATCTATTTAAAATGTCTTTTAATGTCAATGAATAATTCAGTTGTAAATCACATAAAATTTATTAATCTACTCAATAATGTTGACAAATATTAGCTACCAAGAAACATAGTCTCAGGCTTACTGACTTCCTTAAATCATGTAATATAGAAATACAGTTCATACAATCCAAAGTTATTGAGAACAGTGGTCACATTTCAAGTTGACTAATATGATTTGATTAGTATTAAGGTTTAGATAAGTATAAAACTTGTCTACATTGTAATAAATCGATGAAGAACATATGTGAAGCTGCTGAAGTTTTTGGAATAGTATGGTTACATCAGATAGATTTGAGTTATATATTAAGTATCAAATAATTTATATTCAGTTGGCGTTGTTTTACTTTCATCTCCCCATTGTTATTTAGGACTGCAACTGATCAGTCTCATGTTGGCATATATGCATCCTGTGCAGATTGTCTCGATATAACCTTAAGCCACAAGCTTTTTAAGTAAAGATGGATTGCACAAGCAGGTAGCTATCAGGACTCAGTAGCTAAGTGGAGAATGCCATGGCGTTTGAAGCCTATGGTACTGGGTCCGAGTCCCGGAGCGAAAATCAACTTTGGGATGCAGGTGCATCCAGTTGACGCGACCTAAAATAGGACGAAACGTGCGTCAAGCTGGATTCCACTGCTAGTCATTATCCATCTTTCCTTCAAATAATGTGTCTAAATTTTTTTTGAAACAAAGACCCGAACTTTTGTTTCTATATGTAACCTATGTAATGATAGCTTATAATATGATATCAGTAGTCTTACAGTTACAGAGAAATTGACATTTCAATATGATTAAATGATATTTCTTGTCGTAAGAGTATAGTTTTTGACTTATCTATGATTTCAATATGAAAATAAATCATTGTTTATAGAATGTTTTGTCAACATATCAATGTTATAAACTGTGAATCATAAGCATAATGCATGTTAACTAAGGTTCGTAGTGTTTTTTTTAAAGATCTCTCTCCATCTATATCATACTGAATGTGTATACCAGTGTATTAATGTCTTAGAAACTAATATTCTTTATATCATACATTGTTTACCTAAACAATATTATCATTCTTGTTTTTTCTTTATCAGTGGTTACGTCATATTGATTTGATTGTAAATTTCATTTCGACATTTTCAGTGTACATTGTCCACGTTACTACTCAATAGTTTGTTGCTTAATTTTCAACAATTCATACTTTATTGTAGGGTCATTGAGATGATTGTTAAGTTTTTGATTGAAATCATTAATTGATGAATAGTTGACGATCATTAGAAAATTGGAAGCATTGAAAAGTCTTATACTAGAACGAAACAGATATCCAGTGCTTTCAAGTTTTTAATGATGATGGTCTAACATTCATCGTTTCATGATTTCAATTAACAATTTATAATTCAGAAGGGGTTTTGTGGAGATTTGAGAAATTTTACTGATTGAAATCATGAGTCAGTTGAAGCACCTGGCGCGAGACTGATAGGTTCAGGGTTCGAATCTCGCGGGGTGTAGGATCGTGGATGCGCATTGCTGAGGAGTCTCATACTAGGACGAAACGACCGCCCAGTGCTTCCAGGTTTTTCATGGTGGTCTAGCTTCAATTAACTCATGATTTCAACCGGTGGACTTTCTAAAATCTCCACGAAACCTCTTCTGATAATAATAATCTGCTCACTAGTGACTGACTTCAAGAGATACTCCTGGAGTTCTAGAGAGAAGTCGTTACCTGTGGAGTTCAATCAGGTCTGTTGTGAGATATCAACTCACTGAAGACAATGGTATACGGTGGTGCAATTTTGTGGATTGTTTGAAGTTAGACATTACCATGATTGGATGCCGGCCGGTTCAGTGGTCTAATTGGTTGAGTGCCTGGCGCGAAACTGATAGGTTCTGGGTTCGAATCTCGCGAGGTGCAGGATTGTGGATGCGCACTGTCGAGGAGTCCCATACTAGGACGAAACGGCCGTCCAGTTCTTCCGGGTTTCCCATGGTGGTCTAGCTTCAATTGATTCATGATTTCAGTCAGTGAAAATTCATAATTCATGGAGACGACATTTAATATGACAGATAACTAAATAAATTTACTATCTATTATGTAGTACAGAAAATTTTTTTAAATTTCACATTTAAAATGTCATTACTAAAGGTTTGTAATTACTTATCATTAGTATACTGAACTAAATTTGATCTAAATATTTTGATCTATGGAAGATACAAATCTTTACAATGAAAAAAGGAACACTGTCCACATTGAATAATTTAGTAGTTATCTGGACTCATTAATCTAATGTATAACATTCTGACAATATAAGTAATAGTTATTGAATGTGTATCTTGTTGTAAATATAAAAAAATGGAATACGAGTATTACTAATCTGAAGAGACTAAGACTAGATGAAACACGTTGCTATGATTTCATTATAAGCTTTCATTATAAATTATGATAAATTATTCGAATTTCCGATATAAATTCGATCCAGAAGATGGCATTCTTGTGGGGCCACACCCGGAACCTTCGACCTGAAGGTCTAATCCACAAGGCAGTGAAGCGACGTCAGGAGATGCAGTCTCATGTTGGACGGTGACCAATAATTGGTTCATACACCATTTGTTTCCGCAAAATCCTGGAGCCCATGTGAACCATTGGTTTGGAATAAGGGTTTTTCAACTCTCCTAGGTTGATACTCCATACCTCTAACCAGGTTAAAGAGCCGGATATTAGCTTTTCATCCTCCCAATGACATAAACAATACCTCTGCCACAAGGCAATAAGTAGGACTTCCTTGTCAGTGGCTGTATACGCGTGGCTATGTGAGAGTATTTCGAGAGGGAGAGCTAACGTTCCCCACTCTTGGCCGTACCAGGGCATTTGGCGGCAAACGATGCAGCTCCGAGAGTTGAACACCGGACCCCCTGGCTGAGATCCAGGAGTCCTAAATTAATGTGTCTCCTTTACTACGAAAACTGAAATATCCTGAATCTAATCTAATGTAAATACACATCACATAACAAACCATTCTATATCTACTATATATAATTGTAAATTAATTCTTTCTAATAATTTTCACTATATGCTTAACATAACTAAAAAACAAACGATTGTTAACCAAACTTATTTACAGAATTTGTTACCGGAACATTAAGTTATTCCATTCAACTTTATTCGACACTGATCTTACATACTAAGAATATATATATACCCCCTAATATGAATATACTAAATATACATCTTTTAACCTTCATTCGAATTACAAAAACGGAAATGACCTAGAAACTTTTGAAAAAAAAACAAAACAAAAGTGAATATTTAATTTTCAATATCATATAGATAAATCATTTAATGGAAACTGTCTATATATCACTTTAAAGGAATGCAATGTATCTACCTGATGTTCTGTATCAAGAAGATGTTTGGTGATTGTACTGTTTAGAGTCTTTCTTTCCCTTGTTCTGAGACTTTTTAGAACATGTTCAAAAAATATAAGATATGCTCTCCTATCTGTTCGGCAGGTACCTAAATTTATAAATACAGTTGGCGATATATATATATATATATATATATATATATATATATATATATATATATATATATATATATATATATATATATAATCTACTAAATATATCATTTATAAATTTATAGAAATAAATTGTAGTTTAATTAACTTTCTTCCTAACATATTGTAAGTCATCATAACTTTATAAGCAAAGATGGATAGTGGTTAATAGTGGAATCCAGTTTGACGCGTGTTTCGTCCTATTCTGGACTGGTCAGATAGATGTACCTGCATCTCAGAGTTGATGTTCACTCTGGAACCCGAACTCAGTTCCATTCGCTTCAAACGTCATCACTTAACAGATCAATTGCAGTTATAAATATCAATGGGAAGTATCAAACAGACAGTGTCAACAAAATACTGATCAATTGTAGTCCTAAACAACAATGGGAAGATTCAAGTAAGCAATACCAAGTGAATTTATAATTCACCCAATCGCACAAGCAGGTAGCTATCAGAACTTTGTAGCTAAGTGGATAACGTGATGGCGTTTGAAGCGAACGGCACTGAGTTCAAATTCTAGAGTGAACATCAACTCTGAGAAGCAGGTACATTCATCTGAAGAGTCCTAAATAGGACGAAAAGTGCATCAAACTAGATTCCACTACTAACCACTATCCCTCTTTGCTTATACCTGATTGGTTCATTTATAAATTATAATCTCGCCCATGTTTCTTTTCTTCAAATTTTCATTCATTTTCATCTTTTAAACTATGACAAACTCAATTGTAAAACTGTTTTCTTTTTTATCAAGTTCTATACTTCATTACCCTTGTCTATTTATTTATTTGAATAACCCCAGTTCATTTCAATAATCTGATCTCATTCAATATCATAGAAAAAAAAATCTCATGAGAATTCAACTGTTAATATTTATGACAGTCAGTTATTGTATTTCTGTCAATGTGTTACATTGATTTGTAATAGATAACAATACAACTGGTTATGATATCCGTTTTGATGGGTGATTGAACTTCATTGACTGATATTCAATCGAATCATATAGTAAATCAATTCAATAAAAAATCATTCATTATAGTTATGTAATCATACAGAGAATGAAAGTTGAATGATACAATTTTTTTAATCTTTTTTTGTATTTGCGTATTTTATCAACTTAGTAAACAGTATACAATGTTAGTAGTATATTAAAATTGATCGTGGATTAGTTGAAGTTAGACATTAACACTGTTGGATACCAGCTAGACCAATGGTCTAGATATTAGGGGTTCGTGTGCAAGACTGAAGGACCTCAGCTCGAATCATGCAAGCTGGATCTAGGATGCGCACTACTGAGGAGTCACACAATAGGATGAAACGACCATCCAATGCTTTCAGACTTTCAATGGTGGTCTAACATCGATCAGTTCATGGTCTCAATCAATCTGTAAAATTATTGAGTTTATAAGTATCAATACCAAGGTTGAAATCGATAGTTTCACACAAACTGAGCATTGAATAGAGAGTTAATAATATATGTATATATATTTGTTTTGTTATATTCCAATGAATAGAAATGTTTTATGTCTGATGAAGTAGTCTATATTAAGTTACGAAACGTGAAAAAACAATTCTTCTAATCATTGGGTTCGAGTCTCGCCAGGCGAGATCGTAGATGCACAGTGCTGAGGAGTCCCACAACAAGACGAAACAGCCATCTAGTGCCTCCAGATTTTTCATGTTTGTCTAGCTTCAATTGAATCATGATCTCAACTTTTAAAATTATTATAATATCCACAAAAACCCCTTCTGATATCAAATATATATTATTTAATTATGATCTGTAAAATGTTAAAAGATTTCTATTATAATGATAAACTGTTTTCAGTTAATTACAACTTTATTTATTACAAAAAAGAAAATCATAAAATTTGTTAAAAGTTATTTCTATGTAAGATGGTGGTTGAAGGTAGACTACAGGAGACCCTGGACGATACTTTCGTGCTATTTGGCACTCATCAGCAATGTATACCTGTAACCTTGATTGAATAGATGCTCCTTGACGGATTCGATCCCATTTCACCCAGCTTCACAGTAAGAGATGTTACCACTGAGCTATCTGGGGTGCGACTGACCTTCTGCAGGACTGAGATGCATTCATAATTACAGGTAGACCTTGCTGATAAGTGCTAAATAGCACGAAACTCGGGTCCAGGGTTTCCTGTTGACTACCTACAACCATCATGTTATCTCAACATAATGCACACAATGTCGAGTCACCTGAACTAGTAGCTACATTGCAAGCATTTAATCTGCATTAATAAGGACCTGAAACATATGACATTGATCACCAGCCAGTCATCAATAAATGGTTATTCTTAGGACAAGATTTTTCAATATGTTACTTCATTGTCACTTTTTATTACAGTAGTATATTGTTGTTGATAAATACTGAATTTTGTAAATATACTTAAGCTTTAAGACAGTTAACCAAGCAGGAAATCTTAATTACTTTTAAATGGTCTATATTTACATTGTCTTACATATATCTCTGTCAGGAAGTTGACAACATTAAACACTTAAACAATATATGTTACTAGTCATAGTTTACAAATGATGGCGAATTCTTTCATTTGGTATTAAACGTATTTGTGATCAGAATTCGCATTTGACGAACATATTGCGTAATGATTACAATGGGCTATCAGGATTAAAATCCAGTCATTACATTTTCGAACTACTGGAAGTTATTTAATGTCGTTCAAGCCTTCAGATATCATATAACCTGATCTAAACTTAATGATCTGTAAAATGATTAGATGGAGAAATGAGCCTGATCAAATCGTGATCTGAAGTATTTTTAATACAAACTGCCTGATCTAATACTCAAATCGATAATTTTGAAAAAAATGTTCCTTTAATTGAATTCACTTGGTGTTTTTTGCTTATATCTTCCCATTGTTGTTTAGGACTGTAATTGATCAGTCTCTTATTGGCATAGGTGCATACCATGCGGATTGTCTCGATGGGAAGATACAAGCAAATAACACCATGTGAATTTAGAGTTCACCCCATCACACAAGCGAATGGCTATCAAGACTCCGTAGTTAAGTGGATAACGTGATGATGTCTTGAAGTGAATGATACTGATTATGAATCCCGGAGTGATCATCAACTCTGAGATGCCCTTACATCCATTTGACAAGTCCCAAACAGGACGAAATGCGCGTCAAACTGGACTCCAATGCCAGCCACTATCGATCTTTGCTTATGTTTACTTAATTCGTTTTAATTTCAAACTGAATTTCATTAAAGGCTGATATTCATTGGGAAACAATTGAGAACTCAATAAAACTTACTGAGATTATGCTTGAATTCCAACCTATTGCAATCTTTTAATCAATGTTCATGGTCTTAATCAAACTAGTATTACTTACTTATTTACTTTTCTGGTTGGCGTTTTCTTAACGAGTTAGTTTTCAATGGGATGGGGTCGCTCACCCTATGCCCAACTCTCCTCTTTTATCCGGCCTTGGGATCGGCAGTAGCTCCAGAGGGGCTCCATGCGGAGTCCAAACTAATATTAACCCAAGATGAAAACAGTCTTTTCCTTCTTCTTCTTCTTCTTCTTCTAAAGATTTGTATTACTAGTTTTTTGAATATTTGTACGGCTTTTAATGTACTACTATCACTTCTTCTTCTTATAGTCTTCCTACTCTCTTAAACAAACATAACATTAAAATATAGTCCAAAACACTGATGTAATTATATATGACTTGGTTTATAATTGCTATTTGTAAACAACTATAAAAGAGAGTTATATCTATATAGATAGATGGATAGATAGATATATAGATAGATAGATATGCTCTTTATCTATTTCATCTTGAATTAGTAATAAGAGTTAGACAATATCTTTTTTTATTACCATTGAAATTTATGATTCATAGAGTTAATTGCTATTACTTAATGATGTGATAGTTCGCTATGAAAGATTTCTCTTCAGTTTATCTTAAAATTTGGTATTAAACTTTGTCTGGTTTATATAGAACAAATACTTATGCGTTACTACCTACCTACCTACCTACCTACCTGCCTGCCTGTCTACCTACCTAGCTACCTACCTAGCTAGCTACCTACCTACCTACATGCCTACCTATCTATCTATATATATACACTTATTATGAGTAATGTTATAACCATCTTTATCTGTAATGATATACAGATATACATATTATTATTAGATAAGAATGTAGATTTACATTTAAATAAAACGAAAGCAATTGAATAATTAACTATAACTGTAGTTAATGATAAGATATAACAGAAAACTGTACAGTAAAAATATTGAAGTGAATAATTTTCATTTACTTATTATCATTTGTATATGAATGATGGTTTGCGGTTATAAAAAGAAACTTAGATAATTAACCCGGTAAATTTTATTTATTTATTTAAATACATAAATATTGGTACAAAGGAGCACCGAATATATATGAAATACAAAACTCACTTGATTTGCATGCAAGCTATGATACTACCCAGTGCCTAAACCGAAGTAGGTGGTTTTCTTACGGGGTCACATTCAGAGTCTTCGACCTGAAGGTCTAGTCCACAAGGCAATGGAATAACAAAGAAATGAAGTCTCATGGTAACCGCTCACCAACAATAGGTTCATACAACATTTGTTCCTTCAGGATATTGGAGCCTATGTACATCATTGGATTGAAATCAGAGTTTTACAACTCCCCTAGATGAATCTTCCGTATCCACTAACCCGGTTAGAGCACCGGATATTCGAGTTTCGTTCTCTTAGTTCCATAAATAACACCTCCGCCACTAGAAGGTAGTGAGTAGGACTTCCTTGACAGTGGTTGTATACAAGTGGTCATGTGAGAGTATTTTGAGAAGGGGTGGGCTGACTCTCTCTACTCTCGACTATACCAGGACAACAACAAAATAAACGGATATTAAATATGAACTAATTAGTTGTTTTTAACTTAATTATACCTTGAAAACAAATACCTCTTTTAAATTAAGGTGGATATCTAATAGAATAATTTCTTATTCATTGTTAAGTATCAATGTTTACATATCAAAATATTAAACAATGCATTATTGAAAAGTATATTTAAAGTACGTGATTCAGTAGTTAATTAACATAGTCTTATTAACTTTAAATCGTTTACATCTTATCTATCGACATATTTGACATCATTCATTACTGAATAGTTCTTTAGATTTGACTTATGAATTGTTGATTGATTAAAGTAGAATAGTTTGATATTGTACACTTTGAAAAGTTATTGAAACCAACGAAATATGATGAATAGTGGTTAGTAGTGGAATTCAGTTTTCTGTGTGTTTCGCCCTATTTGGGACTCATTAAATGGATGTACCTGCATCTCGGAGTTGATAATTACTCCAGGACTCGAACTTAGTATCGTTCGCTTCAAACACAATCACATTATCCACTTAACTATTGAATCCTGATAGCTACTTGTTTTTGCAATGGGGTGAATTTTAAATTCGCTTGGTTTCGTTTACTTGAATCTAAGGTAATATCAAAGCAATCCGCACAGTAAGCACATATGTTAATAAGAGACTGATCAAATGCAGTCCTAAATATCAATGAGGAGATTCAAGTAAATTATGTTATGTGAATTTAACGAAATATGTTTTAAACAGAAAAGATTTAATTTTAATTTTCACAAGTGAATTCAAACCTAAACAACCATTTAAAGCTTGAAAAGATTAGACAGCCATTCCCTCTTAGTGTAGAACATCTTAATAATACTCATCCAAAATCTCACACTCAGAATTCAAACCTAAAACTTTCCGTTTTCGTGCATGCACACTTAATCTCTAGACCACTTAGCCCATATTCAATGATATTAATATCTAACTTCAATTATGAGAATACCAAAATCTCCACAAATCTTTATACTGACAATAATGATCTCAAAGAGAGCAAGAACAATATGAATGACATAAATATTGCTGGTAAGTTTATGGTTTCTTTTGATGTAACATCACTGTATACAAAAATACCACTTCTTGAAACCATAAACATAATTTGTCAACATTCTGACATCCTACCTCTACCAGCACCAGAATTCAAACGACTATTACTCATTTGTACAAAAGATGTTCAGTTCCAGTTCAACGATATCATATACAAACAAACCGACGGTGTAGCAACGGGAAGTCCGTTAGGTCCTGTCCTAGCAGATATTTTCATGAATAAACTCGAAAGAACCAAGCTCAAAGGAGCGATTGATGAAATGATGTATTATTCGAGGTATGTTGATGATACCTTCATCGTATGTAATAATCAACAACATGCAATAAATCTGCTAAAGTTTTTCAACGAAACCTATCCAAATATCCAGTTCACTATGGAACATGAAAAAGAAAACAAGTTCCATTTTCTCGATGTCGCGATGAAACGAAGAAAGAATGGTACAGTTCAACGTTCAGTTTATAAAAAAGACACATGGAATGGAAGTTATCTCAATTTCAATAGCTTTTGTCCAATCAGTTACAAAAGGGCACTGGTCAAAACACTGTTTCACAGAAGAGAAAGAATATGTACTTCTGATACACTAGGAGAGGGAAGTTATGAATGTTAAAAAAATGTTTAAAGAATAACGGATACCCACTGAAATTTATTGAGAAATATGGCAAACGTGAAGATAAAAAAACCAAAGAAATTACAACAAATAAAAACCCAATTTTATTCAATTTCAAGTTAAAGGTGACGACGTCACAGGATCAATCAATATAAAACTAAAAACTGCACTGACAAGAACTTGTCCTGCAGCAAAATTGATTGTCCTGTCCAAGACAACATGTTCTTTGACACAATCAAAGGTCGACAGGTATCCCTTTCATGTTACTACCAACTGTATATACAAATTTACATGTATCTGCCAAAGCAGTTACACTGGTAGAACAGAAAGGAGAGCCTACGTCCAATTCAAAGAACATATTCTGAAAAGTTTAACATCAAATGGATTGAAAACATTCAACATTCATCGCAAAACATCTCCTAGACACAGGACACGAAGTCGATACACTGAAGTCCTTCAAGGTGATTAATAAACAATCAAGCTCCAACCTTCTGAAATTTGCCGAAGCATTAGCAATCAAGCGTCTAAAACCAGACTTTTTTATACAAAAAGAAACAGTAATAAATCTTTCTTTACCCTGGTAACAATAACCCCCACCCTTTCTATTCATTTGCTCCTATTTATTTATTTATTGCGTCATTATTGCAACTCTTTCTGAAGTTTAAATTACATCATACATAACTGACTGATTTCAATTCATATTTTCTTTATAACCATTAATCTATTTTCATGAGTTCTAATCACTATTTCAATGTTCTGGAACTTTCCCCCTCAAACTCTATTCGAAACAAAAATTTTATGACCTCATTAACTCTATCGGAATCTTCGCTACACCATGATACATTTATTCATTCTTAATCACTCTCTTATGTATAAATATGTCAATATCTGTAATAATGTTGAATTTTAGATATTTTAGGTTGTAAGCAACTGATGAGAACCTAACGAAATCAGATGAACTCATTTATTATTCTGCACCAATCTTTGTTCTTGCTCTCTTTAAGATAATAAAGGGAACTATGTGTATGAAATAATGATCTCATCAACAGGAAAGATCAAAATACATAGATTCTATTGGATAATACCAAATATCACAATGATATTCAACTGTATTCAGTTGAAATGATCAAGTTTTATTTCCTTATTAAAAATAGAAATAAAAAATAAATGAAATGACATAATAAATAAAATTAAAAAAATACACACACACTATAGAAATGAATTACGTAATCGAACTGATCATCTATTTATTATAATGAAATGATTCAAATGAATGATTGGTTTTCAATGTTTCAGTGTTTATAATGTCATGCCAAACATTTTTCTTTTAATGGGTTACTTTCATTGTTTGTCTGTTTGTTTGTTTTTTACGACAAACACATTTTCGTATGTTGTTGTTGTTGTGGGGAGGATACCCTTAATTAATAATCTAATCGATTCTAGTTACCAACTGCATTAGAAAAAAAGTTTTTTTTTAATTTTTAAAAAACCCATTTGTTTTTCATGTCTAGAAAGATTTCTTTTTGAATAACAGACTATATAGAATGACGTGATATTTTGTATAAAAAAGATTTCTTAAATTTAAACTGTCTATAAATTAGATCAAATAAATAAATAATAGTTCCATTGGTCACAGCTTCTCACCAGAACTCCAAGAATTTTCTCACGAAACTAGTCACTAGTGCGCATATATAAGAAGCCGTCACCAGTGGAGCTAATCCGTGTCGGGTAGAAACAGGTGTCTACCTCAGTACAATGGAAGATGGTCGCTCAATTTCGTGGATTGGTTGAGGTTAGACATTAACAACATTGGATACCGACTCAGTGGTCGGGCTGATTAAGCGTTTGTGAGCGAGACTGAAGGCCCTGGGTCTGAATCTCACGGGGTGCGGGATCGTAGATGCTCACTACTGAGGAGTGCCATACTAGGAAGAAACGGCCGTCCAGTGCTTTCAGGTTTTCCATAGTGGTCTAGCTTCAATTGACTCATGATTTCAATGTGTGTAATTTTACATTAATCAATTATCAACTTACAAATGAAAGAAAGAGACCATAAAGTATGATGAATTATGTATCAGTCATTAGTTGAATATGTATTGGAAGGTGTGTAAGGATAATAATTTTGTTGTTGTTGTTGAAGTTTCTACATTCATATGGAGCGTATTGATGTTTTTAAAGAGAAATGTATAACAATAATGGTAATAATATACATCAGCAGGAACACTTTCTCTATTTCACTTCTCTTTAATACAAAAGAACCTTGATAAATAGATATAATTATATAATAATGGTTATATCCTCTGTGATTACGGTTCAACACTAATTGAATGTTATTTGGAATACTCTCATAGTGAAATGTAGCTCAGAAAATTTGTTTAAAAAATATATTTTACACCTTCAACTTGTACACTATACAAAGAATTCTATTGAATTCACTTGGTATTATTTGCTTGTATCATCCCATTGATGTCTAGGACTGCAGATGATCAGTCTCTTATTATTAGCATATATGCATACTGTGAGGATTGCCTCGGTATTGCCTCAATTCATAAACATTATAAGTAAAGATGGATTATGGTTAGCAGTGGAGTTCAGTTTGACGCATGTTTCGTCGTATTTGCAACTCGTCAGCTGGATGTACCTGAATTCCAGAGTTGATGTTCATTTCGGTACTTGAACTCAGTACTGTTCGCTTCAAACACTACAGTGTTATCTAACAGACAAGTCCAAAATAGGATGAAACATGCATCCTGTATTCCACTGTTAGCCACAATTCATCTTTGCTTATAATTCTATTTAATATTTTATCCCAAACGAGTGATATTTCTAAGATTGTTTTAATGAAACCGTGACTTAGAACTCAAGAACCAGTAATACATGCTTCCTTTAAACTTTTTTCAGTCAAAATTCTTTTTTAGAGTTTGTTATATTGTCAGAAATACCCTTTCACATCTCTATAATCATTTGTTAGTCTAGTTTGGAGAAAATACACAGTTAGAATGGTGAGTAATGGAAAGATATCCTACTTAGTTTACATGTATCAGGATGCGACCAATGTTCCCCTATTACATCTAAAATGCCAAAAAGGAAACTATACTAATAAAGATACAATTCTCCATATACAATATAAGTAAACTGAACCATTTGTAATATCTTGACTATTCTATGATTTAGTACACTGAAGATTTGAAAATTCTATTAAACATTTATTTCATTCATATTATTCACTTGTTTACTATTTAATTAAACCCCTATTCATTATATTTTATAGCTGATCCCCTTCAAATGCGTTCATTGTATCATGAAGATGTATTAAAGGTTAATGAGGGAAATGATTTGTTATTATCATGTCGTGTACGGGGCCGACCTACACCATTAATTTCATGGTATATTAATCAAACAGAAATTAAAAATCCATGGAGATTAGAAACAGGACGTGGAATAATTCAAAAATCACGGTATGTTTGTTATAATTAAAAAAGCATTTGTTTTTTACTTAATACAAACACTGTTGCAGTTGCTTGAATATTTCAAACAAATCTGTAAAATCAATGGTTGAGATCATGAGTTATTAGAAGACAGATCATCAGCAGTGCGCATCCACGATCCCACCTCACAAGATTCGAACCTAGGACATATCGGTCCCGCATGAGAATTCTTAACGTCTAGACCACTGAGCCGGCCAGAATCCAACAGTATTAATATCTAACTTCAACCAATCCATGGAATTGCGTGACCGTCCACCGTTGTCTTCAGTGAGTTACTATCTCACAGCAGACCCAGTTTAACTCCACTGGTTACTGATTCTTATTGGAACTCCAGAAAATACCTCTTGAATCCAGCATATGTTGATTAATATCAGAAGGATTTTTGTGTGGATATTATAGTAATTTCAGTAGTTAAGATCATGAGTTAATTGAGGCCAGTCCACCATGGAATACCTGGAAGCACTGGAAGGACGTTTCGTCCTATTGTGGGACTTCGCAGCAGTGTGCACCCACGATCCCGCTTCGTGAGATTCGAACCAGGGATCTGCAAAATGATTTCTTATAAATAACGGTTTATGGCTTTTTTTTTTACCTGCATGTACAACGTTGTAAGTTCAACTATCTGGATGACGTATGATAACCCGAATTCGATTGATAATCCCACTTTATTAAATAGATTGAAAACAACCAACAACAAAACAGTTAGATGAGAAAGTAGATATGACATTGAAAACCATCCTCAATGACTTAAAAATGAACTAACAACTTAATTATAAATGGTACTTGAAAAACTAATATAGATGTCATACTGTAAATACCCGTAATAATATAGAGCTTTGCTAGAACCTGATAATAGATTTTTGTGAAAACCTTAGTATCTCATCAAAGTATACATTTTAGACAACCCAAACAATTCAATATTACTTATCTTTGTGGTGTGGGTAACTTATATCTATATAAGTAGTTTATAACAGTGATCAGGCATAGAATGTATTTCAACAGAAGATTGATAAGGAAAGAGTGGGAACGGAGCGGAACGTAATTGGTATGAAAATGCATGAACAATGAGATCTGAGACAATGGAATGATATTTACAAAAGGAACAGTCAAGTTTGAGACGATGGATTTTGCAAATTAACTATTTACTATATGGTTCTTAGATTTTATTGAGATGCTCTGTAATTTTGATACTTATTAACCACACTTACTCACAATTTTAATGAAAGTCATATTCACTACGTTGATTAGAACAAATACAAGTAAAGTTATCATATCAAAATTGATCTCCTATTGACCATAACTGAATGCCGACCAGCTCAGTGGTCTAGAGGTCAAGTATTCACGCGTAAGGCCAATACGTCCTGGGTTTTGATCTCGCGAGGTGCCATCATGAATGAGAACTGATGATGAGTCACATACCAGGATGAAGCAGAATTCCAATTCTTCCAGGTTTTCCATGGTGGTCTAGATTCAGTGGACCCACGAATTCAATCATTGAAATTATAATAGAATAAATCAGCATAATATTGACTAATAAATAGATACTATTTATCAGTCTCAAAGAATAATAATTCAATGAACTACCTAAAATAGGAATTAACTTCATATTTATATAATCAGTATGAAAATTTTCATTAGAATTACATAATTAATTAATTAATGGATGAATGAATGTACCGAATTCTAACGAATACTAACCTCCTTTTATCCAAGATACCAAGATACAAACCTACTGAACTACATATACAAACATACGTGGATATATATCTATAGGCCTACATAAATAACTGTTTACATTTATATCCTTATAACTACAGTTATTCCGTTAATGGTAATTCACTATTTATGTATATATACTTTGATATATATATATATATATATATATATATATATATATATGTTTACCGTCCCCCCTCTTGTTTTTCGAAATTAATTTATTATTGAATCTAACAAGTAACCGAGTTCGACAGATTGACCTTTCTAAGTGATATACACACATTGTTGTTTTTTTCTTCTTTTTAAACTAATAATCATAATACTACTAATGATAGATGTATAGAATATAGTTTAGTTTATAGGTTGTATCAAAATTTGACATTCATAAAAAGAGTTTTAATTTACTTTTAATACTATACTATACTATCATCATTTCATCATGTACTCTGACATGCGCACGCACACACACACACACGCACATATACACACACAGGCACACAAGCACACATATACACAAGTAATGGGTTTTTGCATACATAAACTTATACACTTACATTCATTCTTTTGATGAACAATTTTTCTTTTTTGTTTTTTGTTTTAATTTTACATCAGTATCTAAGACTCTTTTCATTGTAACTATAGTACAATCTGTAAGACGAATGAATAAGGAGAATGATATTAATAATAGTAATAATAATAATAAGTAGTTTTGATATGCTTTCCTAACCTTTCAACAAATCATATTCGGTATATGAACATATATTGTTTATTATTATTTATAATTCTATTGAAGAATTGAATATTAAAAAAAATTATTGTATATCATAAATGTTGATGTTGATGATAGTTGAAATTTGATTTGTATTGAAAGAAATGAATGAAAATATAAAAATGTAATTATTTGTGGAATGTATATACCTCTCTCCCTCTCTATCCTCTCTCTCCCTCTCCCCCCTCTCTCTCTGTGTATATAAATAAACATACATATAGGTGTCAGCACTATTCACCAGAATTACAATGAATTACTGTTGTAGTTCACATAGAAACTAAGTTCAAATAATTATCTAAGTTGTAAATGATAATAGATTTAATTTAATTTGAGATTATTAGGACAATAATGATATTATTATGAGAATGGGTTTTGTGAAGATTTTTAGAAATTTCACCTACTCACTAGTGACTGACTTCAGGCGATACTCCTGGAGTTTTAGTGAGAAGTCGTTACCAGTGGAGTTCAACCAGGTCTGTTGTGAGATATCAACTCACTGAAGACAATGATTTACGGTGGCGCAACTTCGTAGATTGGTTGAAGTTAGACATTAACACCGTTGGATGCCGGCTCAGTGGTCTAGTTGGTTAAGCGCCTGGTGCGAGACTGATAGGTCCTGTGTTTGAATCTCGCGGTGGGGTGTGGGATCGTGGATGCGCACTGCTGAGGCGTCCCATACTTGGACGAAACAGCCATCCAGTGCTTCCAGATTTTCCATGATGGTCTAGCTTCAATTGACTCATGATCTTAACCATTGAAATTACTATAATATCCACAAAACCCATTTGATATTAAATGGAATAGTTAAGTATTATCTTGAATATAGAAGTTATTTGATGTAATTATTTGAGTAATCAAATAACAATAAATATAGGTATTTGTATAGTTTTTTCATGAAAGTTATTCGTCTGGATGGTTTTAGCCCGAAAAAATCAACCACATTGGAAATAAGGTGATTATCTGTAACTGAAAATATATGAGGATCAAATTATGTAGTAAGAGATACCTTAATGTTATGCATTTGATTCTATACGCAGTTGTGAGTTGGAACTGTTGGATAGTATTGTAGTGAACGAGAATATAAGTAGGGACAATTGAATGTATTTGAACACGAAATAACAGAATGTCTTAGCAAAATCTGAGAATCATACAGTAGATGCTACACTTACAAAATGTCAATCAATCGTCTCAGACTTCATTGTACTTTAGTTTTTACATCAATCATTCCTTTGTTGTTGTTCTCTTTACTTTGATCTTCTTAACCTTCTGCCGCCAGGTATTTCACTATCGATTGATGATATATTCTACTTTTATCTGTCGACATCAGTAGTATACACCATAATATAAATGTTTACTACTAATATATACAAACTTTAGAAATTTTTACTCAGATTCGTACATTGTATAAATCTTGTATTAATCCATTAAGAATAATCATGATAATGAATTAATTAAGATTGTTTTATCTAAAATCTTGACAAATAATCTATCATGATATAAACAGAAATTGAAAATCATTAAATCCAATTCCATATTAAACTGTGAATACACATTGTTCATGTTTCTTCCGATAGATTCAATGATAAAGTCATTTGGATCTTCCAACATGTTAATTGTTTTCTTCTTTGTTTGTTTGTTTGTTTTAACATATCATTATGTATATTAATTGCATAATCGATTCAAGTGAGTTTACGATCAAAAGTTTACGATATTTCACTGTACAAGTTACAAAACAGACTAATCAGCGACATCGTGGTTAATGACAATATACGTCGAACAGAATGAACATTATTCAAAAGTCAACTGACTGAACTACTAACATTTAACTGGTAATCATTCCATATTTATTGTCAGGATCGACCAAGAAATAAGAAATGGGGAAACTTGCTGAAATACTTTGTGCTGAGAATTTTTCATTGTATCAATTATATACCATTGAGTATCGTCACTAATAATAGTAATAATAATCTCACAATATAAAATGGAATTTACACTAAGCGTTTTAGACTAAAAATGAATCTAACAGATATGTATCATCATATATATATGTATATCGCCTGAATAATTCATAACTTCTTCATCACCATTCGAAATCTATAGAAGCGTCTATTTTCGTCATGTTATCAAACATATGGATATATGATTGGACTTTAACACGAATATGAAATAACATTCCATAGATCTCAATAGAATCCCATTCATTCAGTTCCAGTTGTTTATATATATATATATATATATATATATATATATATATATATATATATATATATATATATATATATATATATATATATATATATAGAGTCTTGAATGAAAAATTCCTTCCTATCTTTTCTTTCAGTTCGTTCCAGATTTGAAATCTTGAAGTGACTTTCAAGGTCACGACTGCATACATTCAACTTTTGAATTCCTGACAAACTATTTATTCATGAAACATACTTTATTTTTCTTCAAGAAGCTAATTATTTAAAGCCTACGCTTAATCACCCTAGTTGTTATTAGAAAAACATAGAACAATCCATATTATTAATTATAATAATCATAATTAGTAATGTAGTATACTGATATTACTAAAGTAATATAGTCAAATGAAATGTTTTAATCAAATAATCATTACTATGAGGTCCTATCTTTAAAATGTTGATCATTCATTATAATATCTAACTACATCAGGTAATAATTTGTCGACTGTACAGTCATTTCGATAGTATATAACTGAAGTAGTTCTGATTCAGTGAAAGATTTCAATATCTCAACTAACAGCTGGTAAATATAGATTTCCAGATCTACTTACTTACTTCTTACTTACGCCTGCTACTCTTCATGAAGGAGCATAGGCCATTCACGAGCATTGTCCATCCAACCCTGTCCTGAGCAATCCTTTCTAGCTCCTTCCAGTTGTTATTCATTCTTTCCATATCTGCTTCTATTTCCCGATGTAATGTATTGCTTGGCCTTCCATTTTTCCTCTTCCCTTCACGATTCCAAGTCAATGCTTGCCCCCGTGATGCAGTTTGATGATTACCTCAATGTGTGTCCTATCCATTTCCATCGTCTTTTCCTAATTTCCTCCTCAGCTGGAAGCTAGTTTGTTTTCTCCCACAGAAGGCTGTTGCTGATGGTATCCGGCCAATGGATGTTGAGTATCTTGCATAGACAGCTATTTACAAATACTTATACCTTATTGATTATGATTATATTAGTTCTCCAAGTTTCAGCTCCATACAATAGAACTGACTGTTTTGACGTTCGTATTGAAGACTGTGACTTTGATATTGGTTGATAGACGGTTGTTTTGAGTTCCATATGTTGTTCAACTGTAGGAATGCTGTCCTTGCTTTGCCAATCCTCGCCTTTATGTCTGCATCTGAACCTCCTTGTCCATCGATGATGCTTTCCAGGTATGTGAAGGATTCTACGTCTTCCAGAGTTTTACCATCAAGAGTGATTAGACTGCTGTCTTCCGTTTTGAATTTGAGGACCTTGGTTTTCCCCTTGTGTATGTTGAGGCGTACTGATGCACAGACTACTGCTACTCTGGCTGTCTTTATCTGCATTTGTTCGTGTGTATGCGATAGGAGGGCTAGATCATCTGCGAAGTCCAAATCATCTATTTGGTTCTGAGCTGTCTATTGTATGCCGTGTTTTCCCTCAGATGTCGAGGTCTTCATAATCCAGTCGACCACCAGAAGAAAGATGAAGGGAGAGAGTAGATGGTCTTGTCTGGTTCCGGTCCTTACTTGGAATGCGTCTGTCAGTTGTCCTCTATGCAGATTTTCAGATTAAAAGATTTTAATTTTAATACAATAAACAAATTATATCTTTATAAAGAGGGTTTGTGGAGATTGATGAACTTTAGGTTTCCATCATGGATTGATATGAAACAGATAACAATTAAAAACAAAGAAACTCTAAACAGTTATTTGGTTGTTAGAACTTCAAGAGTTCAAGTAAGAAACCGTAAGATAAAAGGTTCATCCATAATCATTGTAAGACAGCTGCCTACCAATGACACTGAAAGATGGTTTCACAATATTGTGTAACAATAAAAGTTAGCAGACTAGTAGTTTTAATGTTAAGCCCTCATCATGAGACCTGAACTTACTGCATTAAATCCACTGAGAGATCATATATGTGTACTTAGTATTATCAGCTTTATTCAATATTATATTTTTGGTACAATATAGAATTCTCAGCACAAAGTATTTCATCAAGTTTCCTCTCCTTATTTCTTTATCTATCCTTACGATAAGTATTGAGTGATCACCAGTTAGATGTTAGCAATACAGTCAGTTGACATCTGAATTATGTTCATTCTTTTTGATGCATATTGCAAGCAACTACGATGTCACTGATTGGTCTGTTTTGTAACTTGTACAGCGAAATGTCGTGAACGTTTCAGAAACTCACCTGAATAGGTTGTGTGATTAGTAGACATAATGACGTGTTAAAACAAACAAACAAGAAAACAGATAACTTGTTGAAATAACTCTATGATGCAAGCACATCCAGTTGACGAGCCCCAAATAGGACGAAACACGCGTCAAACTGGATCCCACTACTGGCCACCATCCATCTTTGCTTATAAGTACAGAATAGTTTTTATCATTTGTATTTGTAAATTAACCATATTATATTGATCTAATTTTGGATAACTAAGCTAAACAATTTAATAGTGTAGTCCAATCGATTACTTACTTACTTACTTACTTACTTACTTGCTTACTTACTTACTTACTTACTTACTTACTTACTTACTTGCTTACTTACTTACTTACTTACTTACTTACTTACTTACTTACTTACTTACTTACTTACTTACTTACTTACTTACTTACTTACTTACTTACTTACTTACTTACTTACGCCTGTTACTCCCAATGGAGCATCGGACGACGATCAGCATTCTCCAACCCACTCAGTTCTGGGCCTTCCTTTCTACTTCTATGCATTTGTTGTTCATTCTTCTCATGTCTGTCTCCATTTCTCAGCGTAATGTGTTCTTTGGTCTTCCTCTTTTCCTTTGGCCTTGAGGATTCCATGTGAGGGCTTGCCATATGACGCAGTTTGGTGCTCTCCTCAGTGTGTGTCGAATTGATAAAGAACATTAATCCTGGGTATCATGCTAGAGATTCCAAATCAATGAAATAGAAGTTTGATTTGCCTAAATTGTTTGATATTCCTTGAATAAAATATTTGTATCTAAAGGCAATAGAAGAGTTGATTTGGTTATGTTAAAAAAACGATTACTAAAGTTAAATATAAGTCATAAGTATTTGTACCGATCAAAATTATCTCAATTATTGTAGCCTCTGAAGCAGTAGACATCAACATACACAAGGGAAAAAAGTAAGATAATCCTAGTGTGTGGAGCTGAAACTTGCAGGACTACCGTAACCATCATCAAAAATGTACAAGTATTTAAAAACTGTTGACTACGCAAGATGATAAGTGTTTGTTGGTTTGTTACCATCAGCAACAACTTATTATAGGAGAGAACATACCAACTTCCAGTCGAAGGGGAAATCAGAAAACGGTATTGGAGATGGATAGGGTATTCATTACAAAAATCATCAAACGGCATCTCGGGAAAACTCCTAACTTAGAACAGTGAAGGCAAAAGTAAAACAAGCAAATTAAAAAACATGTTGCACTGGGCATTGTAGTTAGATATCTAAAGAATGTACAGCACTTGGCAACAACTTTAAAAGAGAGATTAGAATAGAGTTTTTTGAAAGTCTATGACTCACGAGGAGTAACAGGCATAAGTGTGTGAGTAATTTGATGTTGAAGACCATGATACTTCCGACAACTTCAATCTAGATTATAAATATTTACCACCATTCCAATTTTGTCCGTTTTGTAATCTCAACTAATCCACACAATATACTTGAGTGATCCAGGGTTCTTTGAGTTTTTGTGAATAGTTTCAAGGTAGATCCTCACAGTTCCAGTGCCACATCGTGACTGGTTTAGTTTATGACCCTGCATCATGTTTCACCATATTACAAACTGATCTTATCCAAAAGATCTCTAAAAGTTCATACAAATGAAAATCTTTGGTTGCCTTGATTTTTAATGTTTTATTAACCCGCTACTGGACAATGATTCTACGTTATGAAACTAATCTTTTAAAAAATTATTTACATCCATTTTTTGTCTCGTGAGCGAACACTTAACCTCTACAACGGTGTTAATATTTAACTTCAACCAATCCACGAAATTTCGCCACCGTTCACCATTGTCTTCAGTAAATCACTGCCTTACAACAGACCCGTTTGAACTCTACTAGTTACGTCTTTTCACTAGAACTCCAGGAAATACCTTTCGAAGACGATTACTAGTAAGCACATGATGATTATTATCAGAAAGTCCCCATACTAAGACAAAACGATCATCCAATCCTTTCAAGTTTTCCATGATTGCCTAGACTTAATCAACGCATCCATTCAATTATTAACAATTACTACGCTCTTCACAACCCCCCTCTTTCTAATCTTCCGAATTCTTCATGTTCCCAAATTTATTTCACTGGATTATACTCCTTGAATAACATCTTCAAACCTTAATTTTTCCGATTACTGCTTATACTCTTACTACCTCAACTACTATGGCATTTGAATCAACAACTGAATCTCTGTGCTAATCTGGTATGTCAACTCGAACTGATGTACGTACGTACGAAGTTCTACATTGTTATTGACTGAGTGTACCCCTTTCCTCATCTTTCTAATCATAAAACAATTTATTTCATCATCTTTAAACTAGTAATCTGTTTTGATCATTTCATTAAATGCAATAATTTAAGGAGAAAAAAAAACAACAACTTTCTTTCTACAATCAATGGAAACATTTGCTTACAAATTATCAAAGCACCTGTCTATTATTATTATCATTATTATTACCCTTTAATACTTGTAATAGTTATGCATAAGCTTTTGTCCTATATATTGTATACTCCGATTTTGCGTACATATTTTGTACAGTTTTTTTTCCCATAAATTTCATGTATATACTGATTATGACTGTACAAATTTGTTGTATTACCCTAGATGGTAAGCTTTTATCTCTTAGCTTGATATGCCTATAACAATAGAATGTATTCCTAGTACATATATATATATATATATATATATGCCTATATTATTAATAGGCATATTCCCTTATTTATATAAAATTTAACTATGTCTGTTATATGTGTTCGTTTTTTCGTCGTTTTTGTTGTTGTTGTTGTTGTCGTTGAGATTCTGACGTTTCATTTGTAATTTTCTTTTCTCTTTTTTTCTTTCGTTTCTTCTATCTTTCATATCATTTTCTTTTTGTATTTATCTCTCTCACTCTCTCTCTCTCTCAGTGTGTATGTGTGTGTGGAGGGGTAGGGGTAGATGCATACACATGTAAACTGTTCGTTTATGATACCTAGTTCATAAGAGATATTATCTATTTTAACTATTTTGCCGTTTTATTTGTTTTAAACTTCTCTCTTTTTTTCTTTCTTTTTAAAAAACAAACAAACAAACCGTCAGATATCTATCGAAACTTCAATTGAGTAATGTACATACCACTGACAATGCTAATTATACATGTTTAGCAGAGAATTTAAATGGTCATATACGTAAATCAGTACAAGTGATTGGTAAGTAATTGTATGATTAACGATTTGTAAATGATACACACATGTATAATTCAGATATAATGAAGTATAGAATGAACGATATGTAGATTGTGTCTTCTTTTTTTTTGTTGTTGTTGTTTTGTCCAATAGTTCGAAATGTATATCTATGGTATGTTTATATAATAATGTCCATAGTTCAAATTTACTTGGTATTGTTTGATTAGATCTTCTCATTAATGTGTGTACTGTAGGGATTATTTCGATATTGATTGAAGTCACAAGTAAAGATAGATGATAGCTAACAGTGGAATCTAGAACGTGTATTTTGTCATATTTAGGACTCGTCAAATGGATATACTTGCATCTTAGAAATGATGGTCACTCCCGAACTCAAACCCAGTACCATTCTTTCCCATATAATTAGTAGATACATTGTACATTTGAAATTAAACGTAATAAACATTTCAAAGAATTATGGACGATGGCTGACATTAGAATCTAAAACGCTTAGTTTGTCATATTAAAGACTCGTCAAATGGATGTACCTGCATCTTAGATTTGATGTTCAATTCGGAACTCGAACCCAGTACCGTTCTTTCCCATGTACTTAGTAGATACATCGTACATTTGAAATTAAACGTAACAAACATTTCAAAGAATCCATTGATTGTTGATTTACAAAGATTTCATAGACAAAGTATCACCAATACTTTTTGTGTATGGTCTCCATAATGCTTATTTAATTAAACAATTTCTTAAGATCCTTGATATACACTATATCATATGTTACGTCGAAAATGTGTCACATTCAACTGATTCATTCTTTGAAATTTACACCACAGTACATGAACATTCGTAATGTCGAAGTTGTATAAACAGTAATATGATGAGAATTATACAAAGAAATAAAATGAATTCATATTATCCTAATGAAATCATTCTTCTATTTGATGTCAAGTTAATAAAGTGAACCACATCATCGTATGAACTGATCATCTCTCCAATTTTTTTCAACCAATCTCAGTGTTGACAAATAATACGCCACGTAAAATTCTGTGAGATGACATTCATAGGACATGTACAAGCCACCAAAGTTGATATTTTAAGATAGTGGCATCAATTAAATTATTATCATTGTGCTAGAACACACATTACTGTACCTCTGTATTACTAACATAGTGTTGTTATTGTATCTCAAAAATCTTTCAAAGACAACAATCATCAAAACACAAAGAGTTTCACATAATTAAATATAAATTTATTGTTATCTTAACAGTTGAGATCATAAGTCAATTGAAGCGCCTGGCGCGAGACTGATAGGTCCTGGGTTCCAATCTCGCGAGGTGCAGGATCGTGGATGCGCACTGTTCGGGAGTCCCATACTAGGACGAGACGGCCGTCCAGTGCTTTCATGTTTTCCATGATGGTCTAGCTTCAATTAACTCATGATTTCAATCAGATCTATTATATGTTTAAAACTTCACTATAAGTCAATAGATCATAGATATTTAAGAATTGAATTTACTATGTTAGTTTTCATAAATTCTAATCTGTTTAATCGAATAATTTGTTTTTATTCTTTTTTCATCATATTTATAGTTAAACCAGCAACTACTTCACCACCACCTACTACAACACCTCCCCCAACAACAACTGAGATGACAACTACTTCAGGTATGTAAATTATATTTATATTATTATATAATACATTATGCATATTGTTTTTTGCCTACGTTATACTGAAAAAAGCATTTCATAAATTTCTATAAACTTTATTACTGAAAACCATAATATATCTCCAAGGGAGAAATCATGTTCCTATGCATCATGACTATCACCAATATATATATATATATATATATATATATATATATATATCAGTACAGGGTTGTGGAGATTATAAGGTTATTTATTGGAATCATGAACCGATTTAAAACATGGAAATAATGAACGACCGTTCCGTCCTATTGCGGGACTCCTCAGTTGTGCGCATCCACGATCCCACCCGCGAGATTCGAACCCAGGACCCTCAGTATGGCGGGCGAACGATTAACCCATAGAACACTGAACTGACCGACATCCAACGGTGTTAATGTATAACCTTAATCATCCCACGAAATTGCATGCATATGTATAAACGAAGACTTTCGATTGTACATAAACGTCTTCATCTTCACAGGTCTATAAATTTTCCTTTGACAGAAATTTTCTGGTTTTTTTTGTAGAAATACCTTAAATTTATTAATTGTTCATTATGTGATGGGTGAAATGTTTTTACAAGCTTACATATCTACAGAATCATAACTTGTAATAATAATTAAATTAATTAATTTTTTTGGAAATTAATGGTCTTTGTTGATATGTACAAATCTAGTGTTATATTCAGAAGAACATTTGAGACTTAATTAGCGATTCCTATCTGAACTTACGTGTACGATCTGGCTCTTCTATCTTACACGCAACAACAAATGCAGGAAAAGACGATTAGTGTAGCAGCAGCCTCAGCAGCAGTAGATCTGAACATGCACATACGGAAAAGCAAAATTAGCTGATACAACACAATATGCACCAATCAAATCATACTTGACGGAGAAGTCTTGGAAGATGTAAAACCATTTACATATCTAGGTTGCATCATTGATGAACACGCTGGATCTGTTGCAGATGTGATGGATCGGCAAAGCAAGAGCAGCATACCCACAACTGAACAACATCTGGAACTCAAAACAACTGTCTATCAACCAACATCAAAGTCAGAATTTGCAATACAAATGTCAAAACAGTCCTACTGTATGGGGTGGAAACTTGGAGAACTACGACAGAAATAATCCAGAAGATACAAGTGTTTAGTAACAGTTGTCTATGCAAAATACTTCGGATCCATTGGCCAGACACTATCAGCAGCAACCTGCTATGGGAGAGAACAAACCAGATCCCAGTGGAGAAAGAAGCGGTGGAAGTGGATAGTACATACATTGAGAAAAGCACCCAACTGCGCCACAAGGCAAGCTCACATATGGAATCCTCAAGGCCAAAGGAAAAGAGGAAGACCAAAGAACACATTAAGCGGAGAAATGGAGACAGACAAGAGAAGAATGAACAACATATAGATAGAAGTAGAAAGGAAGGCCCAGGACTGAGTGGGTCGGAGAATACTGGTCGTCATCCTATCCCGCGAGCGGGATCGTGGATGCACACTGCTGAGGAATCCCACAATAGGACGAAACGGCCGTCCAGTGCTTCCAGGTTTTCAGTGGTGGTCTAACATCAATCGGTTCATGATCTCAATCAAAATATTATTATTATCTCGATTGACACGATGAAATTCTCCTACTATACATTTTATTCACACGAGTTTTTTGCATTTTCATTTTTGTTATGTTACTATTCTACTGATTGTGACTGGACACTTTACTCCAAATCATTCTGACCTTTATTAAGTGACCTTTCTAATTTACAAATATCACAATTTGCGAGTATATATATTGCAACAGATGCAAATGTTCATCATTTTTAACATAGAAAACCTGTCAAATTTATTCATACATGCTTTACTTTAGCCTTTGTACAAATATCATCATTATGGACATATAACCGTAGAACCTGATGATGAAGTTATTGAAAACAGTTGCTCACTCAAATATTCTTCATTTTTGATTATATAAAAGTATTAAGCAAATCACTATCAGTCAGTCAGTCAGTAACAACGTAGAACTTCGTACGTAAGTACATCAGTTCGAGTTGCCACACCATATTAGCAGAGAGATGCAGTTGTCGATTCATATCCCGTAGTGGTAAAGGTAGTAAGAGTATAAGCAGTAATCGGAAAGATTAAGGTTTGAAGATATTATTTAGAGAGTATAATACAGTGAAATAAATTTGGAAAGAGAAACAAAGATACTGACCTCCTTGCATAATGCTTTAAGGCTATCCTAGAAAGTTTATAACTAACTATATGATCACGAAGGCGAAAATAGCCGAAATACAAATAGTGAAGAAGAAATCCCTGCGCATGCGTCTGCAATTCAGAGGGGATGCGGTTAGTGAAATATTAACTCAGAGATTACTTAGGACAATACGAAAATCTTTTAACGCCGGAGAACTGCGATTAGTATTTTCTACGCGCCCAATGGTTACACCGAGGCTAAAAGATGAATTACCTAGAATAACCATCTCATTTTGTATTTATCAGTTCGACTGCTCCTGTGGAGCGAGTTATATTGGTCGAAGTTCTAGGAATTTACATTTTCGTGTACGTGTATACCTTCCAGCGTGGCTAAACAAAGGTTTGATGAAGAAAGTGAACAGCCTAATATTGGCTCATTTAATACAAACCGGTCATAGTTCATTGATTTCAGACCATTAAATAAACATTTAAATGGTTACATTTTTTTAAAAAAAATTTCATTTAACAACAATCCTTTGAATAAACAACTTCTTTATAGAATCTGACATTCTTCGATCTATATTAATAATAAGTTGAAAATTAAAATGAAACATCTAGAAACTATCCCTTTTTCATTAATCTTTTCATTAACGACTATCAATTTATATCTAAAAATGGATTCAAAATTTAGTTCATCATTTTTTTAATCATTCAGATAGATCATTTAATTTTGTTATACAATAGAACTGATCATTTGTAGTTGTTAATATCAATGAAATGATAGAAAACAAACAATATAAAGTGAATTTAAACTTCATCTCATTTCATAAGTAAATAACTATCAGAACTCAATAGCAAAATGGATAACGTGACGGCATTTGAAACGAAATGTATTAGGTTTGAGTCTAAGAATGAACATTAAATTTGAGATGCATGTATATGCAGATGACAAGTTTCAAATAGGATGAAACATGAATCATTGTCTCTACTGCTAGCCGCCATTCATCTCCGCTTATAATATTTGTGACGTAATGACAATATCGATGAAATCTGCACAGGATAAACATATAGTCCAATAAGAGACTGGTTTATTGGAGTCTTAAACATCAAATGAGAAGATTCAAATAAACAGTACAATAAAAGTGAATGACACTATATATTCATTATGATAAGTCTTGCAAATTGAACACTGTATTCGTTTCCTAAGCTATTCTGTAATCCTTAAGCTAGAACTATACAACGACCTGAACAACAAGAGAGAAGACACAACGTATTCGAGGAGTACTTTACTCCAAGGTTCATTTCAATACAGAAAATATAGTGTTTTTATAATATTTTGTATGTTCTTGGGTTGCTCAAATGTTCTGGAATGCTACTAAACATAATAGCAGTATAGCAATCAGCCAGTCAGAACCTCTACATGTGACGTTTCACTTCCTTGATATTTTTGGCTAGAACTTCAAGTGAACGATGATTGGATGAAACGCCTCTTAGTGTTTCCTGATCCTTGCTTGTCTTTTACAAGAAATTTTCCGGACCACCCCAACACATTAATTATTTAAAACTATAGTATAGTATACTTTATGTAATAAACTACAATTTTCATAAACAGTTAAATATGTTTTAACAAATATTAGAATAAGACATTATTTTCTAATAGAAACAATTCAACAAAATGTATTTATCAAATACTTCATTGAAATAGATGAAACAAACTATTGATAAAACTTATTATACAATCAAATTCACTGGGTGTTGTTTCATTTATATCTTCTCATTGTTGTTTAGAAGTACAGTTGATCCGTCTCATGTTGGCATATGTGTATCCTGTACGCATTACCTTGATATGGCTTTAAGTAACAAGCTTTATAAGTAAAGATGGATGCATAGTAACTAGCAGTGGAATCTAGTGGAACTCGCGTTTCGTCCTATTTTAAACTAGTCAGATGGATATACCTACATACTAGAGTTGATATTCACTCCGGCCACATATACCAATATGAGACTGATCAATTGCAATCCTAAATAACAATCAAAAGATAAAAGTAAAACAACATCAAATAAATGTAAAGTTCACCTCATTGCACAAACAAGCGACTATCAAAACTCAATAGTTACATAGAGAACACGATGGTATTTGAAGCGAACGGTATAAAGTTCGAATCTTAAAGTGCAGATACATTCATCTGATGAGTAACAAAAATAGGACGAAACACATATCAAACTAGATTCCACTACCAATCACTATCTATCATTGCTTAGAATTTCTTTTTTCTTTCTTTTGATGATAATATTTTATTAAAATAATAATTATTATTAGATAGAATAAATAACATAAAACAATCACAACACCCATAATAATCATAATAAATACTGAAAGAAATGAAATACAATCCCTATAATTAAATTTTTAACATCATTCTTTCTTGTTTTCTTTTTTTTTCTCTGGTAAAATAAAATAAACAGAAATAAATGAATCTTAATTTCTAAACTAATAACAATTATGGAGTGAAAAATTGCAACAACAACAAAAAATAAAAAATAAAAAAATAAAAAATAAAAAATTCTGAACAAATGAGCATAAGTATAAGTGAAAAATAATAAAAAAACAAACAAAAAACAAACAAACAATAAAACTCCATTAATAATTAATAATTCTTTGAGAGATGATAAAGAAGTAAAAAAAAAAGAAAAAGAAAAAAAAGCGTATAACAAACTTAAAACGCACACTTTCTTTTTCTTTTTCGCTCTTTCTCTCTCTCTTTACAAAATAAGAAAAGAAAGAGAAAAAGAAAAAAAGAAAAAAGAGGAAAATATGATAGTTTTTCGTCAATTGAATCTTTAAAAGAATTCATCATCAAAAGTGAAACTAACTAAATGGATTAAGGATTTTTGTCGTTGTTGTTTCTTTCTTTTTTCTTGTTTGATTAAGTTAAATATTCTAAATTAAGTTTTATCATAACGTTAAGTATAGAATAGAATTTTATGACGGAATTTAAAAAAAAAGGGTAAATAGACGGAACTCATAAAAAAAAGTACTTTTGATTTCATCTTTGTTAGATAGTAACTATTAAATAACTTATAGTGAATATTATATTGGCTGAATATTTTCGCTATGAATACAATAATGTTTCATTTTAAGAAGAAAGAAATAGATAGTAAGTAGTCGTTGAATCTAGTTTGATGCATGTTTTATTCTATTTGTGACTTATCTGATGAATTTACCTGCATTTTAGAGTTTAAGTTCACTTTGGAACTCGATCCCTACTAGTGTTCGTTTCAAATCCTATCATGTTATCTAATTAGCTGTTGAATTCTGGTGGCCACTTGTTTGTGCAATGGAGTGAAGTTATATACAATTTGGTGTTGTTTACTTATATCTTCCGATTGTTATTTAGGGCTGCAATTGATCAGTTTCTTGTTGGTATATATGCATACTGTATGAACTGCCTCGATATTGCCTGAAGTCACAAGCTTTATAAGCAAATATGTATAGTGGCTAGTTGTGAAATCCAGTTTGACGCATGTTTCGTTCTGTTTTGGACTCGTCAGATGGGTGTACCTTCATCTCAGAATTGATGTTCACTTTGGAACTTGAACCTAGTACCATTCGCTTTAAACACCATCACGTTATCCACTTAGCTACTAAGTCTTGACAGCCACTTGTTTTTCCAATGGAATGAAGTTTAAATTCACTTGATATTATTTACTTGAATCATCTCATTGATGTTTAGAACTGCAGTTGATCAGTCTCTTATTGGTATATCAATGTTTATATAATTAATTAGTCGTCTAATGATTCTGTTTTGTAGTACTCAGTCATTTGGTACTTTCAAGATTAATCTAGTGAATAAATTATGAGGTTGATCAATTCAGTTATTTCATTGAAATTAAATTTTAATGGTTGAATTCACGAATCAATCTAAGCTGTAGTACTATTGAAAATTTTAAACAGTGCACGACCGTTTTATCCTACCATGACACTCCTTATCAATTTACATCCACGACCTCGAATGTAGGAATTGAACCCAGGACTTTCGATTAAGCTTGTGAGAACGCTTAACCTCTAGATCACTAAGCGTATTTCTGAGAAGTTCCGTACTAGAACGAAACAGCCGTCCAGTGCTTCCAGGTTTTCCATGATAGTCTAGTTTTAATCGACTCGTGAATCCAATTGTTAAAATACTAAAATTTCCACAAATCTCCATACTGAACATTTAATATGTTAAAGTATTATAATTTTGAATTATTTCAGCTTACTAAGTATCATATCCCTTGTTAAATAATCATTGATAAATCAAATTTTCTAAAACCTATCATATAAAATAACTGAATGGACTTATTCACAGTCAATCAGTCAGTCAGCTACAACGTAGGATCAGGCACAAATGTACATCAGTACAAGTTGCCATATCGCATTAGCACAACAAGATAAATACTCGATTCATATAAATAGTCAATTCAATCGTGGAAATGTGTAGAAGAAAGGTTGCATATAGGGATATAGTACAGGAAGAAAGAATTAGTTCGTAGAAAAAAAGATATGAAGAGATTTTAATCTCACACTTTAAAGGAAAACAAAGAGCATATATATCTACGCCATTGTGATCGATTCTGAGCCATACCACTCAGTCTTTAACCATTGTTTATGATAGTCACGCAGACCCCAACCAAGTAGTCTGCATCTACCAACATGGCTCACACCAGAAGTTAGTGACTTCAAGCACTGATGCCACGTTTTGGTTTAACTGCTCCCAACTTTATTCCAACTATCTCCAACACTGGTTAGCATTGCACCTCGTGGTAATCGATGTTTGGGCATACGTAACACGTGGCCCAACTATCTCAGTCGATAAAGATTCAAAACCTCACCAACTGGTTTACCATCATTCCCTAATACCTTGTATCTAACATCACTATTACTTACCCGGTGATCCCAGCAGATGCGAGCGATATTTCTAAGGCATCTGTGGTCAGATACTAGTAGCTTTCGAGTATCTTCTGCCCCTTAATGGCTACGTTTCACGGCCGTAAATTCGAACAGAACGAACTTCCGCGAAGTATACTCGTCCCTTACTTGATAGACGGATATCTCACTTTCATAAGTGATGATTAAAACGGATACTGGAACTATTAAAGTTTATACATCGGTGAATAACTGTATACGAATTTATGATGACACTTAAATTTGACTTATACTTTGAGTGGTCGATAATCTGGTAGAAAAACGACTAATATGGTGCATTGTACAACTTATTCATTCCATTTCGTTACTATTCAGTAATAAATTAAAATACTCTCTTACAATATTAAACTCATTACCAACAAGGATAGTATCTAACAAAGTTCTATAAACCATCAAATTCAGAAACATATAACCGTATGTACACTACTAGTTAATGGGGATTATGAAGATCGGCTGAAAATAACGTTAGATTTTGACACACAATGAGTAAAACTATTTTGTTATTCAGATAATTATTTATCAAATTAACTGAATAGTGTCACATCAAAATGAAAACTGACTAAACTCAAAAATGTTAACAATCAGTTTATAGTAAACGTTCATGCTCCAGACCGGTAGGTTCTGAGTTCGAATCCCGCCGGGCGGGATCATGTGTGCGCAGTGCTCAGGAGTCCCACCTTAGGACAAAATAGCCATTCAATGCTTTCAGATTTTTCATGCTGGTCTAACTTCAATTAACTCATGAATTCAAACATTAAATTACTACAATCTCGATAAAACCTCTTTCTGATAAAATTCACATTTGCTACTAATTCTGAAAATCATGCATTCGAATCATAAAAGGTTTGTGTTTAATCGCTATCATATAGTTCTACTGTAGTGTATGCTACTGATATCGATAGATATAAGTAGTATATGTGTCATCAATCGAAAGTGAAATGCCTGTAAGTAGAAGATTAAGAAGATCGAAGTAAAGAGAATGAGAACAATAGACGATTGGTGTAGGAATGAAAGAATAATGAAATTTGATACAACTGATTGACATTTTGCAAATAAAGTGCTTACTGTACAGTTCTCAGATTTGACTAAGTAATTCTGTAATTTTGTTTGCAAATACATTCGATTGTCCCTACTTGTGTATTCTCATTCACTGAACTTACTTACTTACTTACTTACTTACGCCTGTTACTTCCAATGGAGCAAAGGCCGCCGACCAGCATTCTCCAACCCACTCTGTCCTGGGCCTTCTTTTCTAGTTCCATCCAATTCTTGTTCATTTTTCTCATGTCTGGTTCCATTTCTCGACGTAATGTGTTCTTTGGTCTTCCTCTTTTCCTTTGACCTTGAGGATTCCATGTGAGGGCTTGTCTTGTGACGCAGTTGGGTCTTTTCCTCACTATGTGTCCTATCCACTTCCAACGCTTCTTCCTCTAATAGGATCCGGTTTGTTCTCTCCCATAGTAGGTTGTTGCTGATCGTGTCTGGCCAATGGATCCGAAGTATTTTGCCTAGACAACTGTTCATAAACACCTGCATCTTCTGAATGGTGACTTTAATTCACTAAACTACTAAACAGTTATTCATTACTTTTTAAACTTCCACTATTTCTCTAACTCTAACACAGTTGTCTCTTTATAAACCACTTTAACTAATAGAGAGAAAGAAAAAAAAGGGAAAGGGTTTAGATAAAAATAATATTTACACTTAACAGTTGTGGTTGTTTTTTTCTTCTCTCTTTCATCTACATTCTCGTTTGGTGTATTTTTCTTTCTTTTTTCTTCTTTTTTCTTCCTTTTTATCTTCCACAAATTCCAATTACATTTGAATTGATATTACTCAAGGGAAATTATGCATTTCTATTAATTACAATAAACTATTTATACAAATGATTAATTTGACTATATTGCCTTAAAGCAATAATTACTAGAATGCTTTAAGGGATATAGTTCAATTCATGGATAATAAATATATCAATTACAATTATATAGATAGAGCATTATTCTACTTTACATCATATAGAAACTACTGTTGTTGTTGTTGTTGTTGCTGTGGATGTTTCTTCTTTGTTTAACTGAAAGTATTTTAGAAAAAATCTCGGTTCGTTTGTTTGTTTTTTACTCTTATGTAGAAATTTTGTTTTCTAAACATTGAGAATAAATGTTGATCCATTCATATTTACTACACAAATAACTCCAGGGGATAATGTGTTGTCGATAGCTCACAATCAATTTTATATTTAGTAGTTTATCACAATTGATTGATCACTGGGTGGTGATCAATGTCATGCGTGTCAAGTCCTTATTATTAGTGCAGATCGAATGCAATCGACCATGTTGCAATGTGCCCACCAGTCTAGGTTACTCGACACTGCGTGCACTATATATTGAGATTAGATGGTGGTTGGAGGTAGTCGACAGGAAACCCTGGACCCGGGTTTCGTGCTTCTTGGCACTCGTCAGTAAGGTGGCCACATTGCAATATGGTTGATAACATTCGATCTGCACTAAATAAGGACTTGACACACATGACATTGGTCACCACTCAGTGATAAATCAATTGTGATTACATCTCAGTCCCACAGGAGGTCAGTCGCGGCCCGGATAGCTCAGTGGTGACGTCTCTGACTGTGAAGCTGAGTGACACGCGATCGAATCCGCCAGGCAGTACCAGTTCCCTCAAGATTACAGGTACACCTTGCTGACGAGTGCCAAGTAGCACGAAACCCGTGTCTAGGGTTTCCTGTCACTACCTCCAACCACCATCTAATCTCATTAGTAGTTTATCTTATATTACTTACATCTGTAAACCTTCATGAAGAAGTATTGGTCGCTCACTGACATTCTTCATTCAACTCTGTCATGGGCAATCCTTGTCAGTTGTTTCCAGTTGTTATTGATTCTTCTCATGTCTGTTTCCAATTCCTGGAGCCGTGTGTTCTTTGGCTTTCCTCTTTTTCGTTTCTCTTTCAAGATTCCACGTTAGGGCTTACTTTATGATGCAGTTTGATAATTTCCGTAATGTATATCCTATCCACTTTCATTGTCTTTTTCTCATTTCCTCTTCAACTGGAAGCTAGTTTATTCTCTCCTACAGTAGGCTTCACAATTAAAGAAGTGATGGAAATAGTGGACCAGCAGTCAATAAGTGTTGTTGGCTAATAATAAATACATGAAGTATATAATGATAAGGTTATAATTAAGATGTTATTTAGGTGAGGCACATCGATTAACAAGACTGTAAATTATCATTTTTCTAAGTCAGAGTGGCCAAGCAATAGTATTCAATCGGTCTGAGTCATATGGTTAGGTGATGTCTTTGAACTTATGATCTACGATGATATTGGATAGCATGACATCAAATTGACTACAGTTGCCTAGTTAAGTAGATTAGTAGTTTCCATTGAATTCTTGGACTAAATTTCATGTTTTTTAAAATTTCTGTTTTATGACCCCATTGAGTATTTCTAACCTAGAATTAATTTTATCATTCAAACACCTTAGATTTCCATCCTGTTAATAGTTCCTCTCACTATACTAAAACGTAGTTTTAATCTCCGTTTAAAGGAACAGTACTGATTTGTCTTGTGGCACTAATTTAAACAAAGTAGAATGAAGATATTGTATTTTGGTTGAATAGTCTAGAATTATGTCCTTGTTACGATATGAATATAACATACTTTATCTAGTGTCAGTTAATGGGTATATTCTTCTGAGATCTATCAAACAAGAGGGAAGCAACAGTTACGAACTCCTTGATTTTCAATAGTTTCCCAGTTGATATTTGTTTGTGATGACGATAACCTACTAAGAATTAGAAAGTTCGGAAATATTCACTACTTAGGGGGAAACAAGACAACCAACACAAAAATGGAGTAATTAAAAGTAATTTAAAATATCCTACAATTTTGATATATAGAATAATAACTACGTCCCTCAATACAAACATTTCATTGGTTTATTTTCCCATCAAATGTTCTATATTTTAATGTGCCATTTCACAGATAAAGCAACGTTTTTTTTCAGTATGAGGTTGTGGAGATTGTTAAGTTTTTTATTGAGGTCATCAAACGGTCGATGTTAGACAACCATTTAAAACCTGGAAGCACCGGACGGTCATTTCATCTTAGTATGGGACCCCTCAGCAGTGTGCATCCAAGACCTGGCACTTAGGATTCGAACCCACGATCTTCGGTCTAATGCGCGAGTGGTTAACATCTAGATCACTGAGTCGGCATCCAATGGTGTTAGTATCTTAATTCCATGAATGGTTGCTCAACCACTCATTCATTGTCTGAGGTCGGTACCTACCGGACACAGATTGGATTACACTGACCATGGCTCTTTGTTCATAGATCAACTTGATAAAATATCTTTTAATTTTCCGGAGTTCGAATACGTGCAATGATATTTTTGAAGTTATTTGAGTTATACTACTCAAAATCATTAAGTAATGATTTATTTTATCATCTAAGCCTAAGACTCGAAATACTGTTTCATATACATTTCAATTGATCGTACTATCTTATGGAAATATTTCTGCTTTGTCATTAATAGGTTTTGAAAGTGACAGTTTATAGAAATGGGTGAATCATATTCCAAACATCTTTCTCAATAATATTACTATCTAGGTGAAGTTATAATACCCTATTGCAAAATATTTTCAGCTTCCTTTCAGATTTGTTACCATTAAACTGTGTGAAATTTTAAAATTAACAAGACACCTATCTGAGTTAAGGTACTGAGTAGAGGAGCTTAAGTTTTCACAGACAGTTTTATACTTCCAACGTCAGTCAATTAACGATATCATGCGACTGTCATCTGTTGTCTTTAGGAGATACATTTCCAAATTCTAGTAAGAATTAGTAATCAATAGAGTTCAATCATTCTAAGATGAAACAACTGTGAAATACTTAATGATCTTCAGTGGTTGTTTAACTTAAATTAATCCGTAATGCAAAACCATAAAATTCAACGATTTCTAAATGTTTTTGATTGAGATCATGTACCAATTGATGTTAGACCACCATTGGAAACCTGAAAGTATTGAACAGCCGTTTCGTCTAAATGACTATAAACCATAACATGATGGTTGAAGGTAGTCGTAAGGGAACCCTGAACCCGGGTTTCGTGCTATTTGGCACTTGTTAGCAAGGTATACCTGTAATCTTGAGTGAACTGGTGCTCTTCGACGCATTCTGCATTAAGAAGGATCTGACACATATGACGTTGATCACCACACAGTGATCAATCAATTTTGACTATGAACCATCTTATGTAAATCTTGGTTTAGAATTGATAACAATATTGACATTAAAAAATACACTACACTTACTTTATGAAGTGTTCTTGGATTTATAAAACATAAATTCTATCTTAACTTTTCAAAAACTTGTCGAATACTTTACTGTCCATTTTTTCTGACCCAAAATAGAATCGATAATAACTAAGTTGTTTGTTAAGAACGACATGCAGATTAATAGGTTTAATTTATCCAATTCATTAACATACTTTGAAACGAAGTGCTAACTCTTTGAATGGAGATTCATGAAGGTTCTAGCGGTTGGATATATCATCTTGGAAATCTAATTTTATATTTACCAAGAGTCAATGATTAATTTTCCACTTATTTATTCATCTATTTAAACACACCAATATAGGTACAAGGAGGCATTAAATAGGTATGTGCAATATAAATCATTCGACTTGTATGAGGGCTGGGATACTGACCAGGTGACTAAATCGAAACAGGTGGTTTACTTAGAGGGCCATACCCGAAGCCTTCGACCTAAAGGTTTGATCCACAAGGAAATGGTACAACGTTAGGAAACAGTCCCATGGTAGCTGGTGACCAATAATTGGTTCATACGCCATTTGTTCCTTCAGGATCCTGGAGCCCATGTGCACCATTGGTTTGGAATCAGGGTTTTCCAACTTCCCTAGATGGACTCTCCGTGTCCACCAACCTGATTAAACCGCCGGACATTCACTATTCGTCCTCTCAGTTTCGTAAACAACAGTAATGCCACGGGAAGACAGTGAGTGGGACTTCTCTGCTAATGGTTGTATGCACGCGGCCATGTGAGAGCATTTCATGAGGGAGAGATGACTCTCTCCAACCAGGGAAGGATTGAAATTATGAAATCAATGCTTATATTACATTTAAGCATGATTATAATCCAAGATAATCATCCAATGATGGGAATCCCATACATATGTTGATATCTTCCAATAGATAAAATCAATTATTTTCATATTATACTGACAATATAGTTTTAACATTCATAAAATTAGTGAAAGGAACCAATTATATCTAATAATCATCAATCTATAGACTTTAACTTCAATTCTGGTAGTTATATGTTTAGTAGCACTTCTTCAGTTCATAGATTCTACCCCCAATTCGAACTGTTAATATTTATGACATCTTTGGTATTTTGCCAAAACATTAAATTTGATTTCATATGTTCCAAATGAATCTTATTTAAATTTATTGATTTATGTGCTGGGGAGGGGTAATGAAATGTTGATATTTTGGGGGGGGGGTAGAGGGGAGACTGAACCTGTTTTTTTAATGTTTATTTAGCTTTGTACTATTCTTAGTAACGGTTAGTATATTTCTGTGATTTTGAAGAAGATATTCAATCAGTCAATATGAGACAACATATTGATTTTTCCGTTGACAATCTTTTTTCTGAATAATTCAAATACATTATTGTTTACCAATTTTTCGCTAATTATTCATGTTATTAAACAATCAGTTTTTAAACATTGTGGATTATATGTTGTGGGATGTCAAGTAATAGGAATTGAAGAGGGAGGTTGATTATGAATACAGTGGTCTTGAGTGCTACTGGAAGTTTGATCAGCCCTAATGGATTAGTGTCTGATGAAATCTCAGCATGGATTCGAAAAGTTCGCTTGACTTTTGCCAACTTACGTCACCAATGGAGAAGGCGAGATATCCGTCTATCAAGTAAGGGACGAGTATACTTCGCGGAAGTTCGTTCTGTTCGAATTTACGGCTGTGAAACGTAGCCATTAAGGGGCAGAAGATACTCGAAAGCTACTAGTATCTGACCACAGATGCCTTAGAAATATCGCTCGCATCTGCTGGGATCACCGGGTAAGTAATAGTGATGTTAGATACAGGGTATTAGGGAATGATGGTAAACCAGTTGGTGAGGTTTTGATTCTTCATCGACTGAGATGATTGGGCCACGTGGTGCAAGTGTCTGAACACCGTTTACTGACTGGTGTTGGAGACGGTTGGAAGAAAGTTGGGAGCAGTTAAACCAAAACGTGGCATCAGTGCTTGAAGTCACTAACTTCTAGTCTGATCCATGTTGGTAAATACGGACTACTTGGTTGGGGTCCGCGTGACTATCGTAACCAATGGTTAAAGACTCTGAGTGATATGGCTCAGAATCGATCACAATGGCGTAGATATATATGCTCTTTGTTTTCCTTTAAAGTGTGAGATTAAAATCTCTTCATATCTTTTTTTCTACGAACTAATTCTTTCTTCCTGTACTATATCCCTATATGCAACCTTTCATTTACACATTACCACCATTGAATTGACTATTTATATGAATCGAGTATTTATCTTGTTGTGCTAATGCGATATGGCAACTTGTACTGATGTACATTTGTGCCTGGTTCTACGTTGTAGCTGACTTACTGATGTCAAGTAATGAAAAACTGTTGACCAGTACTTGTCAGCTGAGTGCATCTGTAAACTTGAATGAAGTAACACTTTCTTCAACCCTTCACCCATGTCATATATGGATTAATCACATTGAAAAAATATTATCACACAGCTATTCATGTATTGAACTAATGTAGGATTGAAATGCATTACACTAATTGGCCACTGAGTTGTAACTAATTCTATGTTATTTATTCCCTACTATCAACAGAATTCTGTTGATCATAACTCAGTTAAATCCCTTATGTTAATGTCGATTGCTTCATTCAGTCTATGTAACTAATTTACCAGTAGACTGATCTACCTTCTGGCCAACATTAGGATTAATGTTTAAATTCGATTAATTCTAACAAACGATTTTCCAGTATGAAGTATGTTACATGTAAAGCCAACATACTTGAGATTTAATATTGTCAAAGTGTATTGATGGAGATTCCTTACATAAAATAAATAATTTCATCATTTATATGACTTTGACTGATGTACTTGCAAACTTTATATGAAATCTGAGAACAATTAAATTCCATTATGATTTCTAAGCAATTCGTTAGTGTCTGCTTCAAATCTATATGGGTGACTAGTGAAGGCCAGGGGATATTATAAATCAGATCTACTTTCATTTAAGACATTTTGATAGTATATATGCATATTCAATAACATGAAATTGAATCATAATCTTTTAACTTATCAAAATCATTCATTGATCAATCAATCACTTAGTTAAAGTTCATTCATCTACATAGATCGACTTCAATCCATTAGTGGACGAAATATATTGTGGAGGCCCGTTAATTTTGTTGTCATTTATATCGGATGATGTTGTCGAAAGGGCTCTCCACTTTTGTGGCCGGAGATCTGACTCCAAGGAAACCGTAATGATGATTGTTGTTGAAATATATATGTCGTCTATCCTCGTATATAATCATCGACTTAAATCGCGTTAGTCAATAACGGATTTAGATAAATCAAATAACGAGAATGGACTTGTGAATACCTATATTTTGTATATATAGCGAATGAAGTAGGGAGAAGAGAAACGACACACAGTGGAGATGGCTGGTAAGCCAACTCCCATTTAACCAAGCGTTAATCAATATTTATAGTTACACAAAAATAAGTTACAGACATGTGATGAGTAGTGGGATAAAAATGTACACACACCTAGGCACTCATATAAAAACAGTCAAGATTGATAAGCGAATAATTAACAAGGTCAGAATGTGACTCCGAAAGCTAAAATAAGGTATATGGGCTTAACATAATAACCGACACTACAACATACATTTTCAATGGTTGAGATCATGAGTCAATCGAATCTAAATCACCGTGAAAAACCTCAAAATACTAGACGGTCGTTTCGTCCTATTGTAGGACTCCTCAGTAGTGCGCATTCATGATCCCGCATCGCAAGATATATATATATATATATATAAGTGATGAACTACATTATTTTATATAAACTCAAATGATGTTTATCACATTTTCATCTCGGTTTTTTTTCAAAAAATTTCACATAAATTGAAATGGCGCTAAACTATTCACATATTCATGCTTTAAATAAAATAGTTTCTAAGTTGTATATAAATGGCGTCAATTATAGAATGAATGATTTCCCATAAATTAACAGTATAACATATCATTTTATGGTTGAATAATTTCTCATATGTTTTAATAAAATAAAACAAATTCTAATGTACTTACATTTATGTAAAACATATATATATATATATATATATATTCGTTGTTTTTCCATAGGTCCCCCTTTCCCCCCCTATCTATTTTATATTCTGTCATCAATATAAAAAAATCTTCATGTAACTTATGTAGTTAATGTTTTTTTTTTCGATTCTCTTCTTTTTAGTACATCCTTGTCATAATTATTGTCATCGAGGACATTGTTACATCATAGATGGGAAACCATATTGCAGGTAAGTAGTTGAAAAAGAAAAAAATACCCATGTTTCTGAAACAATATTTAAAAGTTTATGGGAATGTTAATTATATATTGTTAAGTATAAGTCAATAGAAATAGAAGAAAAGGTTATTAGCCTAACTTAAGTTGAATAAAAAAAAGAATGATTGATTAAATATGATCGATTTTTGCATATATTAATGATTCTATATCATTTCACTGATTGAAATCATGAGTCAATTGAAGCTAGACAACTATAAAAATCTGGAAGCACTGGACGGCCGGTTCGTCCCGGTATGGGACTACTCAGCAGTGCACATCCGCGATCCCGCACCCCACGAGATTCGAGCCCAGGACTTATCAATCTCGCACCAGGCGCCTAACCAACTGGGTTCGAATCTCGCAGGGTGCGGAATCACGGATGCTCACTGATGAGGAGTCCCACAATGGAATGAAACGGCCATGCAGTGCTTCTAGGTATTTTATGGTGGTCTAGCTTCACTTGACTCATGATTTCAATCAATGAAATTTCTAAAAACTCCACAAAACCCCTTCTGATAATAATCATCTTCTCACTTGTGACTGACTTCAAGAAATACTCCTGGAGTTCTAGTGAGGAGCCGTTACCAGTGGAGTTCAACCAGGTCTGTTGTGAGATATCAATTCACTAAAGACAATGATATACGGTCGTGCAACTTCGTGGATTGGTTGAAGTTGAACATTAACACCGTTAGATGTCGGCCAGCTCAGTGGTCTAGTTGGTTAAGCGCCTGACGCGAGACTGATAGGTTCTGGGTTCGAATCTCGCGGGTCGCGGTATCATGGATGCGCACTGTTGAGGAGTCTCATACTTGGACGAAACGGCCGTCCAGTGCTTCCAGGTCTTCCATGGTGGGTTAGTTTCAACTAACTCATGATTTCAATAAATAACATTAAACAGTCATTTTTATTTTCTAATTCTATGTATCTAAATAAGTGGTTGCTTTAGTTGTTAGAAAGGGTATAAGCCTTGTGATTACTGAAGGAATTCGGCTTTCATTATGAGACATCATAACTCTTTTAAATGAAGAACTTTTAACTCTTAGGGCAGAATTTTAAATGGTTTAAAGCGATTTTTTTCCTGCGAGTTAGTTTTCTACGAGATGAAGTCACTAATTATGTGCCTAACTCTCCTTCTTTATTCGGGCTTGAGACCGGCAGTAACTCCAGAGGGACACCAGGAGGAGTAATCATTTTTCTAGTGGTCTGGATCATTCAGTTGTTGATAATTAGACTGAATTTAGGATCATTCTTATTTGATATATATATACACCTTATATTCGTCGCTTGATTAGTTAAGTAGATAGTGCGTTATTATTTGAATCACACAGTAGATAGCAATTCTTGAATAAAGGAATACTTGGGTGATGAGTCCTAAATAGGATGAAACCTGGATCCTAGACTCCACCGCTAGCCACATCCTATCTGTTCGAATATGAAAAATCTATGAATTACGTAATCAATATTCTTCATAGTGATTGGAGCAATGACTGTATACAAATTCATAATGTTCATAAGACTGATAACACACCTCTGAAAGCTGTGTAAAAGTAAAAAGTCGATAAAAAACAAAAGTTTCGTTGAAGAGTTAATTAAACGGTCATAGCAGCAATTACAAAATATCTCTGTTTAAAGACGTTCAGGAAGCAAATGATAATGACTTTATGAGTATATACATATTATTCTTAAATTATTCAAGGCTTACAATAGTGTATACTTGATGTATGATAGTTCTAGAATGACATACATATAAAGATATGATAACCTGTGTGTTAGCTATTTGAAAACACTATAATCTGTACACAAGAAGCTTATAGTTGAAAATCATGGTAAAAAATATATAAATTTCCAATTCTTTTGGCTTCCAAATAGATTTTCAAATTATGTACATGCTAGGATAATTCTACTCCAGAAAGTATTCAGCAACAATACTGTATATCATAAGCAAAGATGGATGTCGGCTAGCAGTGTAATCCAGGATGCGCATTTCGTCCTATATAGGACTCATCAGCTGGATGTATCTGCATCCTAGATTTTTTTTGACTCCGGGACTCAAACTCAGTACGGCTTGCTTCCTAAACATCAATAGGAAGATTCAAATTAATAATACTAAGTGAATTCAAACTTCACCTCATTGCACAAACAGGTGCCTATCAAAACTCAGTAGCTAAATATTGAACGCAATGATATTTAAAGCAAACGGTACTGGATTCGAGTTCCAAAGTGAATTTAAACTCTGAAATACAGGTACATCCATCTGATGAGCCTCAAAATAGGACGAAACACATCAAACTAGATTCCCCTACTAATCACTATTCATCATTGTTAATAATACAATTATTTTCAGTTTATAAGTAGTATTTTATTTCATTTCTCCAAAAAAACAACACTTCAGTGTATATTTAATTGTTTACACAAATCACCAATCGAATACAAACAAACAAACAACCCCAACCCCACAATCAACAAGCTTAATCACTTTTATTTTTTTTTAATTTTAGGAAAATAAAATTCCTTTTTTTTTTCTTTTCTTTAAAATAATCATTTATTTCATTTATATTGACATTTTAATTTAGATGTGATCCACAATATTTGGGTGAACATTGTGAGGTAGTGTTATATATTACTTATTCTATGCTTAATAAGTATGCTTAATAAGGTTTAAATTAATTAAGCCGCTATAAAAAAAGAGAAAAAAAGCGAGAGCAAGAGAGAGAGAGTGAGAGAGTGAGATGTTTTCATTTATTATGAAATTCCCATTAGATTTTTGTGTATGGGTGCATGCAGAATGCATTTTTTTTGTTTGTTTTTAAAGCTTAATTTAGCATGTTTTAGTCAGTGTAATGAAAATATGCTTGTGATTTAATTATTATTATTAAATGATAGTGTTAGTTGCTATGCTAAACTCACATAGGTTATTTGAGCTTACGGAGGGGTAAATTTATTCATTCTTCTTGATTCACATTTTCACTTTCTTAATTATTCGCTTATCAACTTTGACTGGTTTTATGTAAGTGTATGTGTGTGTGTGCATTGCTTATCCTATCCATCACACACTCACTTACTTACTTACGCCTGGTACTCCTTACGGAGGAGCATAGGCCACCTACCAGCACTTTCTATTCAACCCTGTCCTGGGCAATCCTTTCCAGCTCTTTTCAGATTTTATTCATTCTTTTCATGTCTGCTTCCAATTATCGGTGTAGCACATTCTTCGACCTTCCTCTTTTCTGTTTCCCTTCACGATTCTAAGTTAGTTCTTGCTTCGTGATGTAGTTTGGTGATTTGCGTAATGTATGTCCTATCCATTTCCATCGTCTTTTCCTAATTTCCTCTTCATCTAGAAGCTGGTTTGTTCTCTCCCACAGTAGGTAGTTGCTGATGGTATCCGACCAATGGATGTTCAGTATCTTGCGAAGACAACCGTTTATAAATACTTGTAGTAGTCCTCCAAGTTTCAGCTCCGTACAATAAAACTAACTGTCTTGACGTTCGTATTGAAGATTGTGATTTTGGTATTAGTTGACAGACAGTTGTTTTGAATTCCATATGTTCTTCAATTGTAGGAATGCGTCCGTTGATTCATCACATATCTGTAATTTACTTTTGTTTGACTATAAATATTGAGTCACGCTTTATTAAAGTGAGTTGGTTTAATCGTATTCTCCATCACGCGTTATTTTGCCTCACTCTCTTCTCTTTGTTTTGTCCTTCTGATCGTCTGTTCAAATCAATGATTGTAGAAAATATACATATTCAAGAATCCATTCTCGTATTTGAATTATTTAATTCCGTTATTCACCAACATGACTTAAGTGTATAATTTTCTATGAGGATTGACGTTATGTATATTTCAATAATAATCAGTCCTACGATCCACTTGAAGTCGGACATCGGGCTGTTGGTCTAGAAGGTTAAGCGTCCGCGCACGAAACTGAAGGCCACGGATTCCAATCCCACTAGCGGGATCGTGGATGCGCACTGCCGAAGAGTCCCACAACAGGAGGAAACGACTGTCCAGTGCTTTCACGTTTTCAATGATGATCTAACATCAATCGATTCATGATGTCAGCTTAAATGATGAATTATATACGAATTCAATGGTTTAATATTTTAAAATTCGTTTTCCAAACTATTATTTTCTTCGATAATAACCTTATTACTTATTAATCGGTTACAACGTAATGTAGTATAATGGCCCTAAATCTGACTACAGTTTGATCGTATATTAATTGCTGCTTGTGATTGAAATAGACATATAGCCAATCCTTGCACACAATTATCGAGCTAACTCGCTTTGACGGAATTAAATAAGTGAAATAAGAGAATGGATTTATGAATACGTATATTTCATATAATCGTTGATCGGAAATACGAAACAAAACAAAATGACGCGTAATGGTGAAAGTGAGTAAGCTATCTTGTTATTGATATGATACTCTCCATTATTTAGAAATCTATGGGCTTGAAATTTTTATATTTCATAGTCAATTTAGATCGGTAAACAAGCTTTTTCCTCTATGAATTTCATTAAACTAAAATTCAGCTTTGTACTAATCAATGAAAATTTAGAATTAGTATTATGCATTTTGAAATGAAATATAATCACAACTCAACAGTGATAAACTGACCATTTTAGAAATTTCACTGAGTGAAATCATAATTCAATTGAAGCTAGACCACCATAGAAAACCTGGAGGCACTGGACGGCCGTCTCGTCCTAGTATGGGACTTCTCAACAATGCGCATCCATGATACCGCAACCCGCGAGATTCGAACCCATGACCTATCAGTCTCGCGTCATGGCGCTTAACCGACTAGACCACTGAGCTGGCCGGTATCCAATGGTGTTAATGTCTAACTTCAACCAATCCACAAAGTCGCTCCACTGAACACCATTGTCTTCAGTGAGTTGATATCGTACAACAGATCCGGTTGTAGCATAATCATTATCATTATCATCATCATTTATACTTATGTCAAATATAACTTCAATTACATTTGGCCATCATTTAAAACATATTTCTTCTATGAACAAAACACTTTACTTCTATAAAGTAAATTATTGTAAAAGATCAAAAAAACAAAAAGAAAAGAGAGAGAGGGATGTTTATGATATGAAATAACTTGCCTACTTATTGATTCCTTTAGCAATCTAGTCGCCATGATAGTATATACTTAGATATAAATGTGCACTTCATATTACATATGTATATATACGTAATTTATTATGTTACGTAAATCACATGTATAGACGCTATATTGAATGTTTTATTCAATATAACAGTACAGTAAATGATTTTATAATAAGATAATAAGAAGAAAAAAACGATAAATGAGAAGTTGTTTCTTCACTAAATGGATACATATGGTACCCATTATTATTATTATTATTATTATTATTATTATTATTACCTCTGTTTTGATAGTACAACCAATGGCTACCTGTTATATGATTAAATAAACTGGTGTATATATTAAAGGCAAGGTGTAGCGATAATAATAATGATAATAATAGTAATCCTATTACATTGTATAACAGATATACTTAGCAGTAAGTTTATTTTACCCTTCTATATAGTGTTTCTTTAAAACACCAATTTTGTAATCGATGTACGTAAGCAAGAAGGTTCTTCTTCTTCATTATTATTATTATTACTATTATTATCAATAAATGTATGGCTTAACATGTAGGTATAATAATGGTAATCTATACATCATACTTATCGACCTTAATCTTAAGATAACATAGTTCATTAACAAGAATAATAGTTTATGATATAAAGATTTATAAACAGTATTCATCATAAACTGGGATAGCTTTTCTTTTTTTCTATTACAGTTTGTGATTGTTCAGCCATTGCCTCATATAAAAAAAAACATAATCACCTTTTTCATTACTATTGACGCCTGTTAATCCTCATGAAAGAGTATAGGCTGCTCGCAGTGGGGGTGTTGTTTACGAAATTGAGAGGATGAATAGTGAATGTCTGGCGCTTTAACCGGGTTGGTGGATACGGAGGATCCACCTAGGGGAGTTGAAAAACCCTCATTCCATACTAATGATGCATATGGACTGGACGATCCTGAAGGAACGAATGGCGTATGAATCTATTGTTGGTCACCGGCTGTCATGGGACTACTGCCTTGTGGATCAGACCTTTAGGTCGAAGACTCCGAGTATGGCCACACTAAGAAAACCACTTGCTTCTTTCTGGGCACCCGGTCAGTATCCCAGACCCCACATAAATTGAATGATTTATGTGGCGCATATGTATTTGGTGACTCCTTGTACCAATGTTTATGTGTCTAAATAATAAATAGTAGGCAGCTCATCAGCATTCTTCATTGAACTCTGTCCTTGGCAACTCTTTCTAGTTGTTTCCAGTGGCTATTCATCCAACTCATGTCTGCAACCAATTCTCGGCTCAGTATGTTCTTTGACTTTCCTGTTGTTTGTTTCCCTTCAAGATTCCAAGTTAGCGCATGCTTCATGATACAGTTTGATGATTTCCTCAATATTAGTCCTATCCATTTTCAATGTTTTTTCATAATTTTCTCTTCAAGTTCAAGTTGGTTTGTTCTCTCTCACAGTAGGCTGTTGTTCACTTTTCACTACTATCATTTAATCATTGTACTAAAAAAGGTAATAGCAACCGCTTTCCAAACTGATCAGTTAATGAATACCAAAGTTTAATATATCTGTCACATCAACTGGCAAGAGCCTTAATGAGTTGGATAAAATAGTCAAAAGAGTAATGAGATGTTTACAATTTCAATCATACAATTTTAGATGTAGTTGATTAGAAATGTACAAGTTATTACCATTGCGATCGCAAACAAGCCAATTTTAGACCATCATTGAAAAGGTTGAAGCACCGAACGACCATTTCGTTCTAGTATAGGATTCCTCAGAAGTGAACATTCACGATACCCCATTCAGGACTCGAGCCCAGGACCTTTAGTTTCACTTGTGAACGCTTAGCCTCTAGACAATTGAAACGGCATCTAACAGTGTTAATGCCTAGCTTGAATCAATCTACGACATTAATTCATCCTATCGTAAAGCAATTAATCTCTTTTATACAATTTCATAGAACGATGAGAAGACACAGTCGATTTGAAAAGTAGGATATATTCGCGTTATACATTTCGGACTCAAACAACGCTAGATAAAGTGCCCCTTCAGCAGTAATCAAAGAATATGTTCGATAGATATATTAAAAAATATGAAACTGGTGACCGATACACTGATATCAAACGGTTATCCACTAAAGATTATAAATAGGTGCAAAAGTTAGTCAATGCCAAAACCTCTGCGAAGAAAAGTATTTGTATCATTCTACCATTCGAAGGTGAACCAGATGGTATGATTTTAAGATAGAGACTTAAATCATCTATGGAGAGAATATATCACACTGCTAAATTGATTGTCACTGGAATGACTAAGTCCATGTATCTACATACGCCTAGACACTGCACAAACGATCATGTCACATCTCATCGTATTTACCAATTCATCTGTTTGTTTGGACATACACACGTAGGGAGGAGTAATTGAACAATTCATTCCAGGGCTATGGATCATCTTCCTATATGGCTTCGAAATCAGTTAGTGTCAAGTACTCCAATAAGCGTGAGAAGTAGAAAACAATATTCATAGATATCAAAACAAATAATCGAAACGGAGCATAGAATTGACATCAATACAGCTTTGAAAACGTTGTATATATATAGTTCAGGTTGAATTATTAAGTTTGTAGACGTCTTGAATATTCCAAAATTCAGACCCACCTTATGTGTACAATTTAGCGTGATCTTGAATTTTCCCTGGTAATGTTCAAGTCATTTTATAGCTTTCGATACGTTATGTCTGTCGACATACGTAGCATATACCACACATCTCATCCTAATGTATTTAAATTTTTTTGCTTTTTCAAATCTGAATTTTGTTAGATACTTAACTGCCCATTAGTTGGCTACTAGTTCATTGATATCTATTCCAGGATACTGTTGTTGAACAACTTCGTTATACTTAACATCAATAAATTTGATTCCTTTCTATGCGAATTGATTTATCTAATAAAGTTTGATGTTTGATCTCTGAACTGCAAATCACTATTACAATTTTTTTAAATATATATACTGTAGACAGTGGTGGATATGTCACTCAATTTTGTGAATTGGTTGAAGTTAGATATCAACACCATTGAGTAACGTCTCAGTGGTCTAGAGGTTAAGCGTTCACGCACGAGAGTGATAGGTTCTGGGTTCGAATCTCGCGAGGTGAGATCGTGAACACGCACCGCTGAGGTATCCCACAACAGGATAAAACGGCCGTCCAGTGCTTCCAGGTTTTTCATGGTGGTCTATCTACAGTTGACTCATGATCTAACCTATTGAGATAAACTTTTCTTGTTATATCCCGTTATATCTTGTCACTTAATTTAGGCCACTTCTTCAAAGTAACTAAATCCATCAATTCCAACCTTAATAGTGATACTTATGAATTCATTTGTCTTTTTGTTTATAAATAAGAAAACTTACACATTCTAAACCAATAGTCAGTATATCGATTATCATCGCACAAATTCTGATCTTAAATATCTAAGAGAAATCTTCATTATTTCAGGAAATCTATACTTACTCACTTACTTGCTTACTTACGTCTGGTATTCCTCGTGGAGGAGCATAAGCTGCTCACCAGTACTTTCCATCCAATTCTGTTCTGGGCAATCCTTACCAGTTGTTATTCATCCTTTTCATGTATGTTTCGATTTCCTGACATAATATATTCTTTAGCCTTCCACTTTTCCATTTCCTCTCAAGATTCCAAGTTAAGGCTTGCTTCGTGATACAGTTCGATAATTTCCGTTAAGTATATTTATTCTACTTTTATCATCTTTTCTTAGTCTCCTCTTCAACTATAAATACATATTCATGGCAACTAATTAACGTGTTATAGATCAATCAAAAAAAGAAAAACCCCTACTTTTTTTCCACCATTAAATAATAAAATACAAAAAAAATTATTCACTCATTTTCTAGAATGAATTTTTCATGTTAGGAAGATCTAACAACAACAAAAAAACGTATTACCATGATAATGTTGTTATCTCTTTTAGTTTATAAAAAAAACTAAAAAAAGAGAAAGAATCAACTTTCAAGAAAAAGAAAGAAAAAAGGAAAAAAGAAAAAAGAGAAAAGAATGAATAAACTAGAAAGACCTGTTTAAATCAATTTTTAATCGTTACAACATATATTTCATTGAAATCAAATTACCGCCAAGAGATTGTATGCCGATTTTTTTTGTGTGTGTACAGTGATTTGACCACCACCACCACCATAACAGCAACAACAAATGTAACTTTATAAATCATTACTACCGTATAAAAGTACATCATTTATATGTACATAGATATGTTTATAACTGATTAATTATTGATTGAAATTGTAACAAGTTTGAAAAAAGAGTACGAACTCTTTCTAAAAAGTTGATGTAATTAAATTAGGCTAAATACATATTTTAAAAGCAAAGATATATAGTGACTAGTGATGGAATTCAGTTTGACGCGCGTTTTATCCTATTTTGGGACTGGTCAATTAGATATATCTGCATCTTAGAGTTCATATTCACTTCGGAATTCGAAATCAATACCGTTCACTTCAAACGCCATCAATTCTAAGATGCAGGTACATCCAGCTGACCAGTCTCAAATAGGACGAAACACGAGTCAAACTAGATTCCACTGATAGTCACTATTCAACTTTGTTTAAAAGCTTGTGACGTAAAGCTATATCGAAGCAATCTGCACAGGATGCACATATGCCAACATGAGACTGATCAATTGTAGTCCTAAATAACAACAACACCAAGTATATATATCTTTTATCATACTCATATTTGAAACTATAGAAGAGATTAAAAAACAACTGAAGATTGGTACAGAATTCATTTCAAATGTGATTAGAGATGTATGTAACAATGATATGAACAAACATGAGAAAGAGTTGAAATAATAAATGATGCAATAAAAAGGATTTGATGTAACTAGGGTAAAGATTGTTTACCGTTTCTTTTTAGACACATTATCGTTTTAGAAGTTTGGTCTCTATAACTTCAGTATATTTCAAAAGATTTGAATTTGATTGTTTATTTATTATCTTGAAAGATTTTAGTGCATCCACCTAATATTCTGTAACACGGAGATGTCTCAAAATGGCAATACTGTGTGCTTTTGATTTGAATTTTGGCCTCTTTTTCTGTTCACCAATGTAATTGTTTTAACAGATACATTTGAATCAGTGTAAAGCAACTGATTCGAATTGACTGACTACCATTCATATCATTCTTGATTACTATTAATCTGTTTTCAGTTACTTGATTACATAATAATCTAATGTTTGCTAACTCCATGAGTTTTAATCGCTAGTTCAATGTTCTGGAACTTTCCCTCTCAAACTTTTTTTATTTATGGGTAACAAACAATTTTTTAATGACCTTACTAACAATGTTATTGGAATTTATGCTACATCATGATACATATATTTATCTTTGATCACCTATGTATTTACTATATGTATGTCAATATCTGTGATAACGTTGATTTTAGATATATGTAAGAGACGGGAACGAACTCCGTTGAGAAATGATGAAGGTATACGATAGATCACTCGAAATAATTTCGATTTATCTGCATTATGATCGCTATCAATTAGATGTGTCAAGGTAGAACCAAGTATTTTTTTTATCTGGCCCTTCATAAACCGTGCTGGTAGATGTTCACTTATCCGTCGGTTAAGTTGTCTGGTAGTATGCCCGATATAGCTATCTCCACAGGAGAAGCTGAATTTGTAAATTCACATTGTGGAGGCCAACTGAGGTAATTTATCCTTCATTTGGTCGACTCGAGAGAGTCAGCGCAAGATTGACTGCGTAAAATGTAGATAAATCGAAATCATTTCGAGTGATTTATCGTATACCTCCATCATTTCCCAACGGAGTTCGTTCCCATCTCTTACACATAGCTGGAGTTACCGGAATTCGTACATTTAACTCCGATTTTAGATATTTCAGGTTGTAAATAGCTGATAAGCACTTAATTAAATGAAATGATTTCATATTATTCTACACCACACTCTTCTTTTGTTCTCTTCATAGCAATGAAGGGAACTCTATGCTTGAAACTTTAATTTATCAATAGAACAATTAACCCAATATTCTATATTTTAAATACCTAAAATATTATTTCTATACAGATAAATTTAATACAGTGAATAACAGTTACTTAGTATCGAATCATAAAGATTTCATATGGACTGTTATCTAGTAGTAGTAGTAGTAGTAGTAGAAGTAGTAGTAGTAGTAGTAGTAGTAGTAGTAGTAGTAGTAGTAGTGTAATGAACGAGAACACAAGTCGGGACAACCAAATGTATTTGAACACAAAATCATAGAATCTCTTAGTCAACTCTGAGAATCACACAGTAAATACTTCATATGTAAAACGTCAATCAATCGTCCTAGACTTCATTGTTCTTTCATTTCCACATCAATCATTCCTGCGTTCTCCTTCTCATTTCTTTGATCTTCTTAACCTTCTGCTGCCAGGTATTTCACATTTAACTGATGATACTTACTACTTATATCTATCGACATCAGTAGCACACACCACGGTTGTAGTAGTCGTAGTAGTAGTAGTAGTAGTAGTAGTAGTAGTAGTAGTAGTAGTAGTAGTAGTAGTAGTAGTAGTAGTAGTAGTAGTAGTAGTAGTAGCAGTAAAAGGATTATCTCTTAAAACGTATTATAGAATCGAACACATAAAAATGTCTAACATTTATTACTACAAAATTTTACTGATGAAAATAAAGTCAACTAAATTTGACGAGACTATAATCTATGGACGAAACAATCAGGTTTAGGATAACAGGTCTTGGATTTCGGCACGAAATTCACTAACTCATTTGGCTAAATAGAGTCTTGGCATTATAGCTGATGTCAATTCATGATAAAAACCCTAAATTTAATTCTTAACCCTAACCATCAACTGTAAAATGTAATCCTTATTTTTCGAACTGCTTTAAATCCTTCATTTAGCCTTGGGAAGTAGGTAAACACTCTCAAGGTCACTTTGCTGTCATTCAAAGGTCGTCCATAAATGATAGTCTCACTCTAAATTCTATTGACTCAATTGTATAATACACCTTTCAAGATGAAGATATAAATTGACTATTACAAAAGTATACAATGTTTTATTTATATTATCTTCTTATTGTTTCTATACTTAAATGAATGACCAATCAGTAATCATTCAGTCTATAAAACGCTTTTAACTATTACTAATATGTTACTTACTTACTTACGCCTGTTACTCCTCGTGAAGGAGGATAGGCCGCTCACCAGCATTCCCCATCCAACCCTGTCCTGGGCAATCCTTTCCAGCTCTTTCCAGTCGTTATTCATCTTTTTCATATCTGCTTCTATTTCCCGACGTAATATGTTCTTTGGCCTTCCTCTTTTCCTCTTCTCTTCGGGATTCCAAGTTAGGGCTTGCTTCGTGATGCAGTTTGACGATTTGCGTAATGTATGTCCTATCCATTTCCATCGTCTTCTCCTAATTTCTTCTTCAGCTAGAAGCCGGTTTGTTCTCTCCCAGAGAAGGCTGATTACTAATATGTATTGCGCTAAAAATGATATGCTTTCAAATCATTTTATGTTTGATTATGCAATTTGCATGCATCTTTTGCATCATCCAATTAACTACAGTTCTGTCACAAATGTCTAGTTGAAATCATTTGTGAATTATAGAATTTTTAATAATACACTCTTATATTGTTTAAACATTGACTTGCTCATTTTTATCAACTTGATCATGCTTGTGAATTGTTATGCATTCTGTAATCATCATTCTTGAAAACGTATTATACACTTATTATCAAATATATGCCAGAATAAGTATTCTAAACCTTTTCTATATATCTTACGAATTCCTCAAGTGCAGTTGTAGATGCTCACCGCTGAGGAGTTCGGCAATAGGAAGAAACAGCCATCCAGTACTTTCAGGTTTTCAATGGTGGTCTAACATCAATCGATTCATGATCTCAATCAAAAACCTGATAATTTCCACAACCGTATACTGATAACTATCAACGGATGAATTTGAAAATATAGAGAATAAACAAACTAACTCACTTACTTGCTTAAGTATTTTAACCCTCGTGGAAGAGTAAAGACCACCTGTCAGAATTCTCTAACCAACACTGTTGTGAGAAATTCTTTCCAGTTGTTTATAGTAGACAAAGCAACAATAGTAAGTTGATAGCATATGACATATATATAGAAACTAAATTCCTAATAAAAGTCAAAAAATCGAACACAATCTCTTATGACAATTTTAAAGTTCCTACATAATGCAGTACAGTTCTTTAGCAACATTACACAAAGTTATAATTACAATTTGTAAACTGTTCACATTTTAAAAAATGTTAAAAATTGTGTTGATTTAAAAGTAATATTGAAATCTATTCAGAACTAAGACGGTGATTGGATGTGGTCAGCAGGAAACTCTGAACCTGGGTTTCGTGCAATTCGGCACTTGTCAGTAAGCTGTATCTGTAATCTTGAGGGAACTGGTGCTCCCTGATGGATTCGATCCCGTGTCACCTAGCTTCACAGTCAAAGACCACTAGGCTATACCGGCAGCGACTGATCTCCTGTAGGACTAAGATGTATTCACGATTGGTTGATCACTGAGTAGCGTTCAATTTCATATGTTTTAGGTCTTTAGTACAAATCGAATGCTATCGAACAAGTTAGTTAATCAATTGTAAATCTTATCAAAACTAGATATTTCTCTACGAACACTTTTTTATATACAATGATATAAAAATACATGTGTATCTATGTTTAAACAATCCGAAAGTGCCTGTTCATTTGCATCCATTGCTCATCAGTAAACATACTATCATTGAACAGAATATTACTTATAATGAGTAATTTGCTTTGAAATGAGTCCACAAGCTTTCAGTAAGAAATCAAACCTGATAAAGTTTAATCACATTAAGAGTGATACAATGTCATCATCTGAAAAGTTTAATACTACTCAGAAACATTTCATTAATACACCCTGATTCTTAAATAGTTTGTGTATATGGGTGACTTATGCTCCTGTACGAGGGGTAACAGGCGTAGGTAAATAAGTATGTAATTTTTGTATATACTGAATTAATACTGTTATCAAGCTTTTAATGTACGCTAAAATATTTCATATCTGATAGACACTATCTATTATTGAAGGTTGAATTTTTCATCAAATTAAAATGATATAACAGAGGATAACTGTTATAACTTGTGATCGCCGATTAGAGGGCAGTGACTTATCGATCGGACTAAGGACGCGTAAAACACGTGCGAGCAGTCTAGAGTCTTGATTGGTCCTGCTTTCTGCCTAGCCCAGCCAGTTAAGTTCAGAACACCAATCTCAGCCTCTGCGATATGAATCATTATATTTCAAACATACTGAGTCTATATACCAATCATACAGACCACAACATAGCATAAAATAGAAAATAACATTTGTACAAAATTTGGCCAAATGTGTCCGTGAATGTGGGAGGCAGTGACTACCCATAGTATTGGTCCATAAAACGATCCCCAAGTTACCATTCATTATGTTTCTAGGGTCATAACAATAACAATATAAATTTCTTGCTTTTCATTTCACATGGATGAAATAAATGTTATCTTTAACAGTACGATAAGGTGATTCAAACTTTTCATTGAAACTATCTAATAATTCATATTTATCATGTTATTCGGAATGATTGAATGAAACATTTTTTTCCGTCTTATTGTACAGTTTATATTTAATCTTTATCAATAATTGGATAAGTTGAAGTTAGACATTAACACCGTTGAATGCCGGCCAGCTCAATGGTCTAGAGGTTAAGCATTCGCACGTGAAACCGATAGGTTCTACGTTCAAATCACGCCTGCAGGATCATGGATATGCACTGTTGAATAATCCTATACTTGAACGAAACAATCGTCTAATGCTTCCAAGTTCTTCGTGGTTATCTAGCTTTCATAGATCCATAAATTCAACTATTAAATATAACATTACCATTATTTCGATGAAATATAAAGTAATAGATTCATTCATAATCTTTTAACCGACACAAACTACTTTCTTTTTTCTTTGTTCTAGTTGTATTTCCCAATATCGTGGAGTAAGATGCGACCTTTTTACACCAGAAAAAGAAGAAAACCATTTGGATCAACTGCCAATTAATGAATCAAAATTTGATTCATGCGAATCAGGTAAATTATAACAATCAGTATTTTGTCTTATTAATAAGTTTTGTTTGATCGATAGTTGAAAGCATCAAGTTACTTTTTAGAACCAGATGGTCACAATTGATTGATCACTGTGTGGTGATCAATGCCATGTGTGTCTAGTCCTTATTATTCCAGATCGAATGCTATCGACCATGTTGCAATGTGGCCACCAGTCTAGGTGACTCGACACTGCGTGCACTATGTTGAGATAGAATGGTGGTTGGAGATAGTCGACAGGAAACCCTGGACATTGATTAACACCCAGTGATCAATCAATTGTGATTACATCTCAGTCCTACAGGAGGTTGGTCGCGGCATGAATAGCCCAGTAGTAACGTCTCTGACTTTGATACTGGGTGACACAGGATCGAATCCGTCATGCAGCACCAGTTCCCTCGAGATCAGAGGTACACCTTGCTGACGAGTGCCAAGTAGCACGAAACCCAGGTGCAGGGTTTCCTATCGACTACCTCCAAACACCATCTAGAACCAGATAGTGAATAACTCAGTCCATTAAGCGGTAATCAAATGAATACTTTGATGTGAATAACTTTGAAAAATAAGATAGTTCAATATCAGACAGGTGAATACGGTTGAAACGATAGACTCAGATTTTGTCTCAAGGAGAATATATAATTAATGCATATCTGAAGTCTTTAGTGAACAACTATTGTTTATAGTGTTTAAACTCAGTTAACTTGGTGTTTTCCTTCAACACAAAGTGCCCCCAAATAATCACTTCTTATCTCTACTTCTATATTTTTTATCACATCATCTGGGTTTAAATTTTATATTACCGAATAACTACAACTAAAGAGACACCTAATCCCAAGCAGTATGAAGCGCCCGCTTCGTTTCAGTTTGAGATTCTTCAGCAATTCATATCCACGCTAAAATTAGTGACTGGGGCCAGAGTTTTGAGCTTACAATACAAGTGGGTCACATTCTCGATAAATTAAGTTAATATACAGTAATCAATTCTCAACGACTATTACATTGACAGTATAATTAAAATTTATATACATAACTTAATCTATCCTCTGTAATTCGGAATCTACTGAATATTGAATAAGCTTAAACTGCCATCTATTCTGAAGCAACTTCTGATCAAATCTATTATACCATCGTCCATCATTGTCTTCAGTGAGTTACTATCTCACAACAAACCTGGTTGAACTCCACTGGTCACGGCTTCTCACTAGAACTCCAGTAAATACCTTATGAAGCGAGTCACTAGTGAGCAGATGATGATTATTATCATCAGAATTAGGGTTTTGTGTAGATTTTAGTATTTTGATAGTTGATCTCATGAATTGATTAAAACTATGGAAAACCTGGAAGCACTGAACGACAGTGTGCCTCCACGATCTCGCACATGGGATTTGAACCCATAACCTTTGGAGTCACATGCGAACGCTTAATCTCTAGACCACTGGGCCGGCATCCAAGGATGTTAATGTCTAACTTCAACCAATTCATGAAGTGACGACACCGTCCACTATTGTCTTCAGTGAGTTACTATCTCACAACTTATTCCATCTTTGAAGAAGGATAGAAAACTGTCTATTTAATAAAGAAGGATGATACTATGATGCCATCCACTACATCTTATTTTATACTGTAACATTTCAAAGTAACAGACACCCGTAAGTTACAAGCACTGGATTATAAATATTTACGAATCGTTGTTTTAATGTAGCTTAACGACTAAGAATGTAATGTAGGTATCAATCCCGAAATTGTTCTCGATAATTTCAAATAAATTAAACATTGGGTAGGAAGTTAATAACAAATATATTATAGGGATATCTCAATGATTGAGATCATGAAACGATTGATGTTAGACTACCATTGAAAACCTGCAAGCACTGTACGATCCGTTCGTCCTATTGTAGAACAACTCAGCAATGCTCATTCACCATCCCGTTTGCTGGATTCGAGTTATTTTCATCCCAATCTATTCAATCAATAACCTCATAACTTAATCTTCTTAAAGTTGGTATTATTTATGGTGAAGGAGAACGCAATTGGGGATAGCAGAATCATGTTTTGCACGAAATTACAGAGTTACTTGATAAAATAGAAGAACCATACACTAATACTTAATTTGCAAAATGTTCATTAATTGTCTCAGACTTCATTATTCCTGCATTTTCATATCGATTACTACCTATTTCCGTTCTTTCCTTCTTGATCTTCTCAATCTTCAATTGCCAGACATTATAATATTCCTGACTCGTGTTATATACTACTTATATCAATATAAGTAACACACACTACACTACTATTATTTCTTCTTGTTTGCTTTCTTTATATCCATTTCTTTTTTCGGTAGTTCAATTTAATTTAACACCTTGCCTAAATGAACATCTGTTCCATATTATACATTGTATGTAACTAAATGATTGACTTACGGCTATTGGTAAAATAATAATAAAAATCTTTATAGGTTACAAGATAAATCGTTATTCCCATATCATGAAAAGTATCAATAATGTTTTCTTCAAAACGATTACATTCAATTATAAATCCATGTAGATCAGCTAGAAGGATTAATATGAATTATTTTTAGATAATGAGAAAGTTATGCTGATGTTAGATTCTCAAAATTGAGATTATGAGTCAATTGATGATAGACCATCATTGATGACGTAAAAGCACCGAATGGTCATTTCATCATAGTATTCAACTCCTCAGCAGTAGACATCCACGATCCTATATGTGGGATTCGAATACAAAACCTTCGATCTTGCACGTGAACACTTACGCCTGTTACTGCCAACGGAGAATGGGCAGACGACCAGCATTCTCTGACTATTCTGTCCTGGGACTTCCTTTCTATTTCTATTCAATTATTGTTCATTCATCTCATGTCTGTCTTCATTTCTCGGTGTAATGTTTACTTTGATCGCCCTCCACTCCTTTGGTCTTGAAGATTCCAAGTGAGGGCTTGCCTTGTGACACAGTTGGGTGATTTCCTCAATGTATATCCTAGCCACTTCCAGCGATTCTTTCTGATTCTTCCTCTGTTGGAATCTGGTTCGTCCTCTCCAACACTAGGTTGTTGCTGATAGTGTCTGGTCAACGGATCAGAGGTATTTTACATAGACAACTGTTACTAAACACTTGTATCTTCTGAATGATGGCTTTCATATTTCTCCAAGTTTTCACCCCATACAGTAGAACTGCCTTGATATTCATGTTGAAAATTCTGACTTTGGTGTTGGTTGACAGATAGTTGTTTTGAGTTCCAGATGTTCTTGAATCGTAGGTATGCTGCTTTTGCTTTGCCGATCCACGCCATCACGAGAACACTAGATCTCTCTAAATTGAATCGTTTATTAATGCACAACTTATCTATTATACTGTTTAGCTATTCTTATACTTATTGAGCCGTCATTTAATAATCTTTTCTAAAATTTATTGCTTACTAAATAATGATAACTATTTATGAAAGAAATAAAGTCGTTTATAGCACAAGATTGTATTTTAGTTATGTTTTCTTATTTTTTGACATGTGAAGCTCGTGTAATTTCATTATGGTATAGAAAATGTCTCAATGATGTAACATTACATAACATGAAGTGAATTTCACCGTTCGAATCTCGCAGGGAGAGAGGTCATGAATGCGCACTTTTGAGGAGTCCCACAATAAGACGAAACGGCCGTCCAGTGCTTCCAGGTTTTCCATGGTGGTCTAGCTTCAACTGACTCATGATCTTAACCATTGAATTTACGATAATATCCACAAAACCTATCTGATATAAAATTAAAATTACTTACTAGACTAAATTAAAATAAAATTTGTCCTGATAAATCAATTTTTATCACTTAAATAGGCTAACCAATGATTGTTTAACTTGTTCGTATCAAATGTCATCGAAATGTGTAGACAGTATTGAAAGTATTAATTACTTTCACCCCATGTTGAAGTGCATAAGCATTCTCCGTTCAACCCTGTTCTGGACAATCCTTCCCAATTGTTATTCATCCTTTTCATGTCTGCTTCCAATTATTGGTGTAGTACATTCTTTGACCTTCCTCTTTTCCGTTTCCCTTCAGGATTCCGAGTTAGCGCTTATCTCATGATGTAGTTTGATGATTTGCGTAATGTATGTCCTATCCATATCCATCGTCTTTTCCTAATTTCCTCTTCATCTAGAAGCTGGTTTGTTTCCTTCCACAGTAGTTTGTTGCTGATGGTATATTGAGTATCTAGCGTAGACAATTGTTTATAAATACTTGTACCTTTTTTGATGATGGTTGTATTAGTTCTCCTAGTTTCAACTTCATACAGTAGTAGAACAGTTTTGACATTCGTATTGAAGATTCTGATTTTGGTATTAGTTGACAGACAGTTGTTTTGAGTTCCAGATGTTCCTTAATTACTTTTTTTTTCTGTAACTAACATAAAAATATGTCACTCTTTTGTATTATATACATTGACCATATATTCAAATAAAAGAACTAATTCAAATTTATCATCTTGAACATTAAATGATGTATGTTTCTTTAACTTCAAAACTGATTAAGTTGTTTATGTCAATCATATGCTAGTTTATGCAGTACTTACAATATACATATATATATAGATTAGTTTGACAATAAAGTACACTTTTAAAATAATCACAAATTGTAGACACCTTGTTTTTTCTAGCTACTTGTATTGTGAAAGACTATGAACAGGTGATTTAAATCAAAACTAATAATGTACATATTTCAAAAGGGGTTTTGTGAAGATTTCAATAATTTCAATAGTTGAAATCATGAGTCATTTAAAGCTAGACCACCATGGAAAACCTGAAGCCATTGGACAGCCATTTCGTTCTAGTATGGGACTCCCTAGCAGTGCACGTCTACTATAGGTCCTCGATTCGAATCTCCCGGGGGGCGGGATCGTGGATGCGCACTGATGAGGAGTCCCATACTAGGACGAATCGGCCGTCCAGTGCTTCCAAATTTTCCATGGTGGTCTAGCTTTAAATGACTCATGGTTTCAACTATTGAGAGTATATATTTCACTTGTAAATAAAAAAAATATTTCCCTTATATTAGTCTAACCTATAAATTTGAAACAGTTTCTATATATTTCATTTCGACTGTCATATATATAAAGTACAACTTGGAGACAAGTATATGAATATGTACCCGGTGAATGAGTTATATTATAAATTACCTCTAGGAAAAAGATAGATTCTTTGGTTAATTTCAGTTTTTAATAATTCTACAGTTAAAATGAGATATTACAGAAAAGGATGAATAATAACTGGAAAAGATTGTCCAGGACAGAGTTGAATGGAGAATGTTGATAGCTGGCCTATGGTCCTCCATGAGGGATAACAGGTATAATTTCTTTATTCTGTACTAGTATACTTAACGAGAACATAAGAGGGGACGGCGAGACTATAATTAGTGGACGACCCTTGAACGAATCTTAAGTGACCTTGAGAACTATTAGCCAATCAGCAAACAGTCAGTATAGAGTAAAAATATTTTATACAAAACCAAAGAAATAAGGTGGATACACGTTTTTTATGACACGATGCACATAACCAAGCCTATCTAGGATTCTTTATGCTCTCCGATCATCCGTATATATTGTAATACCCAGCAGCAGCCAGTGTTACTGGTGCTTTTATTATCCAGTTCTCACTAATTACCACAATTCGTCTTAGTTAGGAACTATATATAGGGTTTTCATCACGAACTGACATCAGCTATAGTGCCAGCACTCTATTTAGGCAAATGGATGAAAGGCTTTCGCGTTAAAATCCGAGATCTTTTATCTTATACCTGATTGGTTCGTCCACGAATTATAGACTCTTAATTGTCACTTTTGCATAAAATCCCCTGTGAACCAATCGTACGTTAGCATTAAGTACTGAAGTTGGTGCTGTGACCTTGAAACCCCTTAAACGCTTTTGATTGGCTAGCCCATAAATTATAGTCTCGCTACTTAATTTGCAAAATGTTAATCAATTGTCCCAGACTTGACTGTACCTTTTGTAAATATCAGTCAGTCGTCTCAGACTTCATTAATCTTTCGTTTCTACATCAATTATTCCTGTGTTCTCGTTCTCATTTCTTTGATCTTCTTAACCTTCTGATGCCAGGTATTTCACTTTCAACTGATGATACATACTACTTACATTTGTCGACATCAGTAGCATACACCACACTAGTAAACAGTACAAACCCTTAACAGAACCACTAATGTATTATATAAATAAATTATAGATGTAATTAGTAAACAACTTATTACTCCGATATATGAACAGATATTGAGAAGTGAGATTACTGTAATGACACTATTTTTTGTTCCTGAATTCTAATCTCCTGAATCCTCCTTGTCTCTTTTTTTCTCTTTCCAAATTTATTTCACTGGATTATACTCTTTAAATAACATTTTTAAACCCTAATCTTCCCGATTACTGCCTATACTCTTACCGCCCTTACCACTACGGGATATGAATCGAGAACTGCATCTCTGTGCTAGTATGGTACGGCAACTCGAACTGATGTACGTACGTACGTACGTACGTACGAAGTTCTCCGTTTTTTGCTGACTGCCTGATTATTTTTTGTATAATATTAAAAAGTAGATCATAATTACGATATAAAAATTCTACTATAAGCATTAATTAAATGAAAGTTTAGATCAGTATAGTTTTGATTAAAGAATATGCTTTGCCAATATAGTTATTATTATGTGTATTATTAGACTATAAAGATTTAAGGAGATTATAGTATTTTCATAGTTGGATTGACAAGTCGATCTAAACTAGACCATCATTTAAAACCTCGTGAATTAAACTTTGAAAATATTACCATCTTCATAAATCACCATACTGATAATCACTAGTGACTAGCTTCAATATGAATTTTTTTCAGAGTTCTGGTGAGAAGCCATCACCAGTGGAGTCCAATTCGTGTCAGTTGGGAGACAGATATCTACCTCACACAATGGATCAAAGGTTACGCAAGATCATAGATTGATTGAAGTTAGACATTAACACCGTTGAATAGCGTCTCAGTAGTCTAGGGTTTAAGTGTTCAAGCACATGATCGAAGGTTTTGGGCTCGAGTATTGTGTGCGAAATAGTGAATGTGTACTGCTGAGAAGTCCTATACTAGGTCGAAACAGCCGTCCAGTGCTTCCAGGTCTTGCAATAATGAACTAGCTTAAAATGACTCGTGAATTCGACTGTGAAAGTATTAATACAGCCTATTTGTAAAGCAAGAATGAACTAAATGACTTGTATCCTATTACTTGCTAAGTGGTTGTATGGCTAAAGTCAAACTGTAAAAAGTACTATCTTGAAAAATCAAAAAGTTTCATAAATCTATCATAATAATAAAAATAACTGTCTGAAATTTATACTATATAAAAACAAATTAGAACTCAATGGTATAAATATATTATACTTGCAAATGAATATAAACATTATAAGCTCGACTCCATCTAGATTTATAAATGAGCACTATTGAAAGCTAGACCAACATTGAAAACCTGGAAGCATTGGACAGCAGTTTCGTCTTAGTATAGGATGACTCAGCAGTGCAAATCCAAGACGCTGCATAAGAGATTGGAACACAGGACCTTCAGTCTCACGCGCGAACGCTTAAACTCTGAGTGGGTATCCAACAGCATTATTATCTAATTTCAACCAATTCACGAAATCGCACAACCATCTTCTATTGCGTGAGATAGATAACTGTCTCTTCCTGACATAGATTGGCTCCACTGGTCACAAATTCTCAATAGAACAACAATCAATTCACGATCTCAATCAAAAACTTAACAATCTTTACAATCCCATACTGATATGAAGTTTTTGTTTACAAACTAACTACCAACCTCTTTATTATAAATTCTATTTATCCATGATAGTTTATTTATTTATTTATTTAAACACATAAACATTGGTGCGAAAAGACACTAAATAGATATGTGCCACATAAATTATTCGACTTATGTGAGGTCTGGGATACTGCCCGGGTGCTCAAACCGAAGCAGGTGGTTTTCTTATGGAAACACTCTCACAGCCTTTGATCTAAGGTCTAATCTACAAAACAGTGAAGCAACGTCAGGAGATGCAGTCCCATGGTAGCCGGCGATCGATAATTGGTTCACACACCAATTGTTTCCTCAAGATTCTGGAGCCCATGTGCACCATTAGTTCGGGATCTGGGCTTTTCAACTCCCCTAACTAGGATCTTCCTAGTCCATTAACCCGGCCAAAGGGCCTGACATTCGCTTTTCATCCTCTCAGTTTCGTAAACAACAGTAATGTCGCCCGAAGGTAGTGAGTAGGACTTCCCTGGCAGTGGGTTGTATGCACGTGGCCATGTGAGAGCATTTCCCCACTGTCGACCGTACCAGGACTTTTTTGAGGGCCACGATGTAAACAAAACTGTGTACACATAGAAGGAAGTGTAAGTAATAATAATGGAACATTTTATTTACCAATTTATTCAATTGGTTCATGATCTCAACCATCGAAATTACTACAATATTCACAAAACTCCTTCTGATATGAATCAACATATGCTCACTAATGACTGACTTCAAGAGGTGTATCCTGGAGTTCTAGTGACTAGTGGAGTTCAACCGGGTCAGTTGTGAGATAGTAACTGACTGAAGACAATGGTGAATGTGTCGCTAAATTTCGTGAATTAGTTGAAGTTAGATATTAACACCATTGGATGCCAGCCGGATTAGTGGTCTAGTGGTTAAGTGCTCGTGCGCCAGACTGATAGGTCCTGGGTGCGAATCTCGTGAGGCGGGATCGTGAATGCTCGCTCTTGAGAAGTCCTACAATAGGACGAAACGGCCTTCCAGTGCTTCCAAGTTTTCCATGGTCGTCTAACTTCAACGGACTCATGATCTCAACTAATAAAATAATATGATTTTTAGTAAATACTTATTTATGTATATTAATTTCTGAAGTTTATCTAATCAATAGAACAATAAGTATAGTATAATATAAAAGATAAGATAACATTCTTTCCTTTTCTTTTCTCCTTTTTATCATATCAGCTTGATGTTAACATTTTTATTGAGATTCTCGGCAAAATTTGTTACATCATCATATTGCCATTAGATTGCCACATGTCAAAATGAACATATATACTATGGTATTGAAGATAGTTATTCTTACATGAATTAAGGAGGTACAAAATAGGTACATGCATATATGTATTCTATAGTGACAGGTATATACAATGTGTATGAATTAACTAAACTTGCATTAGTAAACGGTTATACATAATTCGTAATAATAATAATAATAATAATAATGTTAACCAACATAGGAACAAGATAAATCGAGCTGAATGCATTAATTCATGGATTAATTATAGGAAAAGGTTTTTTTTCAAAAATGGATAGTGGCTAACAGTGGAATCCAGTTTGATGCGCGTTTTCATCCTATTTTAGACTGGTCAGTGGGATGTACCTGTAACTCAGTGTTGATGTTCACTCTAAGACTGGAACTCAGTACCGTTCGCTTCAAACACCATCATGTTATCCACTTAGCTACTAAGTCATGATGGCCACTAGCTTGTGAAATACCAAGTGTTTTCAAAAATATTTAGAAAGGAGAGACTTATTACGACTTTTAACAAGATAGTTAGTACACAATATAAAGTTCTGTATAGTTGTTGATTCTTATTAGTTAAAATTTCCTCATCTGATTAATTCATGAAGTTATCAGTGGTAGAACTTAGGAATTACAAGACTAATGGAGATCATTTCACGTTTGTATTGTTGACTTGTACTGAGTTTGAAGTTGAACTACATGCTTTTAATGAGATAATCTTATCAAATGGATGAATTAAAACTTTTATACTCGTCGTCAAATGACTTATATAAAGTCATAAAATGTCAGAAATACAATTTTCTACTCATCAGTATAGGGTTGTGGAGATTATTAAGTTTTTGACTTAGATCATGAATCGATTAATGTTAGACTACCATTGAAAACTTGGAAGCACTAAACGGCCGTTTCGTCCTATTGTGGGACTCCTCAGCAATGCTCATCCACGATCCCGGTCATGGGATTCAAACCCAAAATATTCAGTCTAACTCACGAACACTTAACCTCTAGATCATTGAACCGGCTGGCATTCAGTGGTGTTCATGTCTAACTTCAATCAATCCATAAATATGCACAACCATCTTTCGTTGTACTGAGGTAGATTCATTAGCATATCATAAAAATAGATTTATTATTAAGATCATTCAATGTTGAATCATATAAAATACCTAATTAAATTAGATAGCAAAGCATAAACACCGAAAGATCCAAACTATTATCAATTTATAAGCAATGATGGATAATGGCTAGCAGTGGAATCCAGTTTGACGCGCGTTTCGTCCTATTTGTGACTCGTCAGCTGGATGTACCTTCAGTTCAGAGTTGATGTTCACTCTGGGACTCGAACCCAGTACCATTCGCTTCAAACGCCATCGCGTTATTCACTCAGCTACTGAGTCCTGATAGCCACTTGCTTATGCAATGGGGTGAATTTAAATTCACTTGGTATTGTTTGGCAATATTGAGGCATACGCATAGTATGCACATATGCCAATAACAGACTGATCAATGGCAGTCTTAAACCTCAATGGGGAGATACAAACCAAACAATACCAAGTGAATTTATTATCCATTTAAATGATGTAATAAAAGACGATGTAATCTGTTTTCAACTAATGAAATACTAATAAATACCTAATATTAATACAACATAAAATAGATTAACTTGGTCTATAGTTAAGAATATTATGTGTGGGTTTTTTTTGCAAGAAAGAAAAAGTACTACTGAATTCCGAATGTTCCTTGATTAGTGTTAAGTTTAGTCAAGTTGACAGTTGCATATTTCATTTGTTAGACATAAACGATGTTCGTCTGGGTTTTTTTCTTGAAGCTATTTAGAGAATTGTGGGAGAAACTAACTTTTTCCAGAAAATTGAACAAACTGATGAAACTATGTTAATCCATTAGGTGCATCATTCAATTGAAATGAAACAAGATACTAGTTTGATTGATTTTTACATTGATTGTTTGAATCTTCCTATTGATGTTTAAGTCTGAAATTGATCAGTCTCATATTGGTATATGTGCATCCTGTCAAGATTGTATGAACTTCACCGTATTGCATAAGCTAGTGGCTATGTGGACTTAGTAGTTAAGCGGATAAATTGATGGTGTTTAATGCGATTGGGACGAATATCGATTCTGAGATGTAAGTACATCTAGTTGACAAGTCTCAAATAGGATGAAATGCGCATCAAACTGGATTCCACTACTGGTCATCATCTATCTCTGCTTAGAAAGTTGATTTGTTCAGATAGTAATCTTTTGAACAATAAAATTTCTAAAATTCAAAATTCTTATCAGAATATAGATTGAATTAGAGTATGTTCCGTGAACGATTATGTTGAGGCATTCTGATTCACTATTTCTTATCGAATCAGCGCTAGTAGATACTTTAAGAAGACTCTAGAATCTTCTCATGTAAAATCTTATTGTGCTTTCTACTTCAATCTATCCTTCTTATGTGAAATATAATTTCGTTCCTGTTCAACTATATTTTGATTTGAGAACTTGTCGAGTGAAATAGTGTCCAAGATTACTTAGTAACAAGAGTAGTTTAATTGTAATAAGAGAGAATTATAACACAAATTGAATGAAGTAATTTAGTATTTATCAGTTTAGGGGTTGTAGAGATTGTTGATTAAAATCATGAGTCAACTGAAGCTAGACCACCATGGAAAACCCAGAAGCACTGAACGGCCGTTTCGTCCTAGTATGGGACTCCTCAGCAGTGCGCATCCATGATCCCGCACCCCGCGAGATTCGAACCCAGGATCTATCAGTCTCGCGCCAGGAGCTTAACCAACTAGATGGTCGCGCAATTTCGTGGATTGGTTGAGGGTAGACATTAACACCATTGGATACCAGCCGGCTCAGTGGCCTAGAGGTTAAGCGTTCGCTCGCGCAACTGACAGGTCCTGGGTTAAAATCCCATGGGGCAGGGTCATGGATACGCACTACTGAGGAATCCCATACTAGGAAGAAACGGCCTTCCAGTGCTTCCAGGTTTTCCATGTTGATCTAGCTTTAATTGACTCATGATTTTAATCAAAAAAATTTAGTATTTGAAATTAATCAGTTTAATAAACTCATTTTCACTTTGATAGTTCATCTAATAATGAAGACAATAATGAATTAATGTAATTTACTAGTCTATTTAAATGTTTCTTAAAACATAGATATCAATTAAAACACCAATTACCATTTCATCATCATCTTCCAATGCATTAGAATTATGTTTAAAGCAATTCCACTTATTTCCTTTTACGTTTTCATTTATTCAATCTATAATAAATCATCTTTAATTACTCTTGTCTATAAAAAAGCTTTTTAAAGTTGATGAATTCAATGAAACATTTGTGAGTTTGATTAAAAGACTATCAGATTATTATGTAATATTGCATTCATGATCCAGTCCTCGAGCTTCGAATCTAGGATCTAACGGTCTCGCACGCGAACGTTTAACCTCTAGACTACTGACCTGTTCGGCATCCAACGATGTTAATGTCTAACTTCAAACAATCCACGAAACTGAACACTACTGAAGAGTCCCATGCTAGGACTAAATGGCTATCCACTACATCCAGGTTTTTCATAGTGGTCTAGGTTTAATTGACTGATGGATTCAACTATTGAAAAATTACAATCTAACATATTTGACCACAAGAATTACAGAATGTTTTAGTAAAATCTGAGAACCATACAGTAAATAATTCATTTGCAAAATCTTAATCATTCGTTTCAGACTTCATTGTTCCTTCGTTTCTACACTAATCATTCTTTGTTCTCATTCTCTTTACTTTGATCTTCTTAACCTTCTGCCACCAAGTGTTTAACTTTTGATTAATGATACATACTACTTATATCTGTCGACATCAGTAGCACACGTCACAATAACGGTTCTAGAAAAAAACCCTTAATTTACTTCATATCTATCTATCTATCTTTGTTTGTTTGTTCATACTAAAGGAGTAGTGTAATTTAATCAAAATATCTTTTACTCATCTAACTTCCTTTAGTTTTAATAGAGCAAATTAACTAATACGTTAATACTCCCTAATGCATTAAAGTCTTTCTATAAAAAAAAACAACGTTAATTTTAAACCTAGAAAATCAGTACAGATCGGATAATACTGATATACACTGACACTACCATACAATATCAAGTTTAATGAAACTTAGATATTGTGACAGTTGCTTAAAAATATACTATGAACTTTGATTGAATATCATCAATATTAATATGGTGTGTGCTACTGATATCGACAGATATAAGTAGTATGTATTATCAATCGTTAGTGAAATACTTAGTGGCAAAAAGTTAAGAAGATCGAAGAAAAGAGAACGAGAACAAAGGAACGATTGGTATGGAAATGAAGGAACATTCAAGTACGAGACAATTGATTGACATTTTGTATATGTAGCATTTACTGCATGGTTCTCAAATTTTGCTAAAACATTCTGTTATTTCGCATTCAAATACATTCAATTGTCCCTACTTATATTCTCGTTCACTAAAATACTATCGAACAGTTCCAACTCACAACTGCATATAGAATCAAATGCATAATACTAAGAAATCTCTTACTACATAATTTGATCCTCATATATTTTCACTTACAGATAATCACCTTAATTCCAATGTGGTTGATTGTTTCGGGCTAAAACCATCCAGACGAATAACTTTCATGACAAAACTATACAAATACCTATATTTATTGTTATTTGATTACTCATATAATTATTATCAGAATGAGTTTTGTGGAGAGTTTTAGAAATTTCACAGGTTGAAATCATGAGTCGATTGAAGTTAGACCACCATGGAAAACCTGGATGCCGGCTCAGTGGTCTAGTGGTTAAGTGCTCGCGCGCGAAGCCAGTAGGTCCTGGGTTCGAACCCCGCGTGGTGCGGGATCGTGGACGCGCACTGCTGAGGAGTCCCATACTAGGACGAAACGGCCATCCAGTGCTTCCAGGTTTTCCATGGTAGTCTAGCTTCAATCGACTCATGATTTCAACCTGTGAAATTTCATATAATTATATAAAATAACTTCTATATTCAAAATAATGCTAACTATCCCATTGAAGATCAAATTAGTACCAATTATGTAATAGCATTATTTATTATTAAAATAAATGATACATTTGTATTATCCTGATGAGAATGAGTACTGATGAAGAGTCTCATACAAGGACGAAACAACTATCTAATGCTTGTTGGTTTATAAATGATAGTTTAGATAATATCAACTAAGGATTTAATGTATTATGTGATAAACAAACAAAGTCACCCCTCTCTATTTGATTACATTTTTTTAATAAACATAAGAAATTTATGAAATATTAATCATATTCACTTGATATTGTTTGGCTTGTATCTTTCCATTGAGGTTTAAGACTGCAACTGATCAGTCTGTTATTGACACATGTGCATACTGTGCGTATGCCTCGATATCGCCTTAAATTACAAGCATTATAAGCAAAGATACATAGTGGCTAGCAGTGGGATCCAGTTCGACGCGCGTTTCGTCCTGTTTGGGACTCGTCAGCTGGATGTACCTGCATCTCAGGGTTGATGTTCACTCTGGGATTCCACTACTAGCCACTATCCATCATTGCTTAATCATGTTGATTATATGCTGTAATTCATTTTACATATCCTCTCCTGATGTAATAATATTTAAGGGGACTCTATATAAACTTTAAACCAGAGGAATTTCTTTATACTGGCCAATTATATAAAATCATTGTAAAAGACTAATCTATAAAGGAAGAATAGTCTTCTCCAGAAATTCTCTTTAGGTTCTACAATTCATATATTTGAATTAATAATGTGGAAAAATGGTCCAGGTTAAGGGTAAAGTGTATCGTTTCAAGCATGTAAATTTAAGATTGTCAAACAAAATAGAATATATTCTTTTGGTGTTGTTTGTTTGCACTTTCCGATTATGATTCAGGACTGTAATTCATCAGTCTCTTGTTGACATATGTGCATCCTGTGAGGATTGTCTCGATATGGCTTTAAGTCACAAGCTTTATAAGCAAAGATGGATGGTGGCTAGTAGTGGAATCCTATTTGGGACTGGTCAGCTGGATGTACCTATATCTCAGATATGATGTTCACTCCGGGACTCGAAACTAGTACCGTTCGCTTTAAAATAAAGTTGTTAAAGTTGATATGACTCATATAGAATGTTACCTTCAATTAACTTACATATTAAGTGAAATTTTTAAGATCTATGATCAGAATAAATAAAGATCGGATAGGTTGAGAGAAATAATAGTGCAATTACAATTCGATCGAATGATTAGTGGAAGGCAGTATTGTGTGAAAAATTAGTAAGATATAATAAGGAGGGATGAATGCGAAGTGAATAAATCATGTATAGAGGAGATTAGTAATGATGTTTAACCAATAGTAATAATAACAGTGATAATAATACAAAGATTTTTGGATGAGGATAATAGAGAATTACATTTTTTGAGATCATGAACCGATTGATGTTAGACCACCATTCAAAACGTGGAAGCACTGCACGGCTGTGTTTTCTTATTGTGAGACTCCTCAGAAGTGCGTATCCACGATCCCGCTCGCTGGATTGGTGGACTGGTTGAGGTTAGACATTAACACCGTTAGATGCCGGCCGGTTCAGTGTTCTAGTAGTTTAAGCGTTCGCGTGCGAGACTGAATGCCCTGAATTCGAATCCTGCGAGCGGGATCGTGGATACGCACTTCCGAGGAGTCACATACTAGAACGAAACGCCTGTCCAGTGCTTCCAGGTTTTCAATAGTGGTCTAACATCAATCGATTTATGATCTCAAGCAATCACTTATTAATCCACACAACCCTATACTGACAATTACATTTCACTACGAAAGGTTGCAAGTGCAATAGTCAAATAAGGTCATTCAATAGCTGAGATTACCATTAATTAATTGGCTTTGAGGTTGACCATGAGAGGAGAAACGTTTGAAGATATTTCTTTCGTACGCATAGCTCCAGTTGCTTCATCCGGGTGGTTACTGCTTCAAACGTTTGAAGAACTTTAAGTCTGACAAGCTTTGGCGGAAAATTGCTGACCTCACAAATAATTGAAAAGGATTGTTTTATACTGGTACTATGACCAGTTTGCACAAAATGGGCTAATATCGAGCTGTTCACTTTCTTGACTTGACGTTTGCTTAGCTACACTAGGAAGTGCTCACGAACACGAAAATGTAAGTTCCTAGAACTTCGACCAATATAACTTGTTCTACTAGAGCAGTCGAACTGATAAATAAAAAATGAGATGATCATCCTAGATAATTCATCTTTCAGCTTCGGATTCAACATTGCGCGCGTAGAAAACACTAATCGTAGCTCTCCGATGTTAAAAGATTTTTGTATTGTCCTGCATATTTTCTGAGTTGATATTTCGCTAGCCACATTCCCTCTGCATTATAGACGCATAAACAGGGATTTCTTATTCACTGTTTATATTTCGCCTATTCTCACCTTTGTGATCACATAGTTAATTAGAAACTTTCTAGGCTAACCATTCTCCCTAAGAGTATTACACATGATGTTTAGCTCTTCTTCAACTATGGACAGTGGAACATCATATAGTGCATAGTTGGTAACTAAGAATTTCGATCAAGTTTCATTTGTACTGTAAGGGTATGAAGCTAACGAAATGCAGATACTACTCAGTCCAGGTATCGTGGATGCGCACTGCTGAGGAGTCCCATACGAGGATGAAACGGTCGTCCAGTGCTTCCAGATTTTTCATGGTGGTCTAGCTTCAATCAACTCATGATTTCAATCGGTGGAATTTCTCAAATCTTCACAAAACCTCTTCTGATAATAATCATCTACTCACTTGTGACTGACTTTAAGAGATACTCCTGGAGTTCTAGTGAGAAGCCGTTACCAGTGGAGTTCAACCAAGTCTGTTGTGAGATATCAACTCACTGAAGACAATGGTGTACGGTGGTGCAACTTCGTGGATTGGTTGAAGTCAGACATTAACACCATTGGATGCCGGTCGGCTCAGCGATCTAGTTGGTTAAGCGCCTGTCGGGAGACTGATATGTCCTGGGTTCAAATCTCGCAAGTGGCAATGTAGTGGATGCGCACTGCTGAGTAGTAACATACTAGGACGAAAAGGCCATCCAGTGCTTCCAGGTTTTCCATGGTAGTCTAGCTTCAATTGACTCATGATTTCAATCAGTGAAACATCTTTCTTCTGTTTAAATTCCTTTTTTGTTTTCATGTAAATGTAATTAAAACTTCACTGTCAGATTCACTGTTTCTAATGATGATTTAAACTTAAATCATAAATCTATAATAGAAACAAAAAAGAGCTTGATGTCGTTACTACCATCTCTCTAGGGTTACATTGATTCAATTATGTAATTTGATTTATAACCATTCATGATGGAAATATCATGATGATCATACACCAATAGTGATGATAGTAGTTAAGATAGTTCTAGTTTAAACTGTCTATGTAATAAGATGAAACTCTTCTAAGGTGGTATAGATTAGAATCAAATTATTTATGACTTTCTCCTAATATTAGTTATCTATTTAATGATTTACAAATTCTCAATGTTCATAATTTAGTTTTAATTATTTAAACATATAAAGCTTGATACAAGAAGGTACCAAATTGACATGCACTACATTTTGTCATTCGATTTCTCTGAGGGCTGAGATATTGTCCGGGTGTTCAAACTAAAGAAGGTGGTTTTCTTACGGATTAACACCACAAGCCATTGACCTAAACATTTAATCTATAAGACAGTGGAGTAACGTAAGGAAATACAGTCCCATGGTAGCCAGTGACCATCGATAGGTTCCTACGCAATTTGTTCCCTTAGAATCGTGGAGCCCATGTGCATCATTGGTTTGGAATGAGTGTTTTTTCCAACTCCTCTAGGTGGATTCTCCATATTCACCAACTCGGTTAAAGCACCAGACATTCATTTTTCATCCTCTCAATTTTGTAAACAACATCTTCGTTGCCAGAGGTCAGTGAGTAGGATTTCTCTGACAGTGGTTGTATACACGTGGTGGTGTGAGAGCATTTGGAGAAAAAGAGATGACTCTTCCCACTCTTGGCTGTAACATGGCATTTGGGAGGTAAATTGTGGTTTTCTGGCACAAAATTAATATCAGAAGGGGTTTTATGGATATTATAGTAATTTTAATACTTGAGATCATGAGTCATTTGAAGCTAGACCACCATGTGTCACTCAATTTCATGAATTAGTTGAAGTCAGACATTAACACTATTGGATGCCAGCTCAATGGTTTAATGGTTGAGCGTTCGTATGCAAGACTGATAGGATATACATTGCCGAAGATTCCCACAATAGGCCGAAACAGCCATCTAGTGCTTCCAGGTTTTCCATAATAGTCTTAGAAGAACACAGTTCAAACCGAAGCAGATGGTTTTCTTACGAGGTCACACCACAAACCATTGACCTAAATATCTAACCTATAAGATAGTGGAATAACATAAAGAGATAATACAAACTATAAACCAGAGAAATATTTAGCACTATTCATTGTATTGATATTATTTCTCTTTTTTTTCTTATTTTAATTCTTTTCTTTATTTAATTAGGCTGTGAATCAAATCTTGCTCGTGTACTTTTATTTTCAACAATCGGTATTCTTCTTACATTACTTTTCATTTTTTTTCTATGTTCAATAATTCAAATTTGGTAAGTCATTTTATTTTGCAAGTTTAAATGTTATTTTTATCCATTTACATTTATGTAAATTGTCAAATCTATTTGTTGTCGTTATCGTCGTTGGTGTTGCTGTTGTCGTCGTCGATGTTGTCGTTTTAGCTGTTGTTGTCGTTGTTGCTGTCGTCTTTGTTGTCGTTGCCATCGTTGTTGTCGTTGTTGTTGTCCCTTGATGAATACCTTTTTTTCTGGTTTAAAGTATTTTTATACTACTTATATACCTTCGGTGTTTATTAGAAGCGGCAAGAAAACTTTTTTTTGTAGCCGATTTGAAAAAAAAATTAGATGAAATTTTTATGGATTGAATATTAAATGTTGATTATGAGATACTGGTTGTAGTAAACAAGAGAACATAAGTGCGGGACAATCGAATGTAATTGAATATAGAATTGCAGAATATCTTAGTATAATCTGAGAATTACACAGTAAATGATTCATTTACAAATTGTTAATCAATTGTCTCAAACATGACTGTTTCTTTTTGAAAATATCAGTGAATCGTTCCATATTTAATTGTTTTTACATTTCGTATATCAAATGGTTTCTGTTTCTGTTCTTTCTTTTTTGATCTTCTTAATCTTCTGCTGCCAGACATTCTATTCCTGACTAACGTTATATGGTGCATATGTCGATATAAATAGCACATACCACACCAACTAGCGTCTCAGTTTCAGACACTCATCGGAGTCTGTGAAAGAACACACTCCCTCCCTCTTGGTTGGCAGTGACATCAAATCTAGTGAATGAGAACACAAATGAGGACAATCAAATGTATTTCACCACAAAATCACAGAATTTGTCCCAGATTTCATTGTACTTTCGTTTCTGCACCAATCATTCTTTGATCTCACTCTCTTTTCTTTGATCCCCTTAGCCTTCCGCCTTTTGGTATTTCACTTCCGATTAGTGCTGCACACCACTTATATCTGTCGACATCAATAGCACATACCACACTATTAATAACATATGATTAATAATTTTATCCATTCGAATTTATCTATAGGTATCCATACCAAAGTTGAACTTAATAGTTTCAAATAAATTGAGTATTGGATAGAGAGTTAATAATAAATATATTTTCATTATATCCGAATGAGTACAAAAATTGTATTTCTGATGTTTCGTGACCTAATGTAAGCTATTATATGCAAAGATGGATAGTGGCTATCAGTAGAATCTAGGATACGCGTTTCGTCTTATTTGGCATTTATGAGCTGGATGTGCCTGCATCTCAGAGTTATTGTTCACACTGGGATTTGAACCCAGTACCGTTCGCTTGAAATGCCACCGCTTTATTCACTTAGCTACTGAGCCCTGGTCACAAGCGTCATAAGCAAAGATGGATAGTGGCTAGTTGTGGGATCTATTTTGACACGTGTTTCGTCCTATTTATGACTCATCAGCTGGATGTACCTGCATCTCAAAGTTGATGTTTTTTTCATCTAATAATTAAAATATTCCAGACTATTTTAACAATATTATAATGTATTAGAATCAAAATATGTGAACCGTTTAAAACTGAACAGCTTTTTCCTCCTTTTATTCAATATTATTATTCTATGTACGCTTCTGACCCAATATATAGTCCAACTTAACAAATTTAGGTTTTGTTATTAATCCAGTTTATTAAGAATACGCAGTTGGAACATAGTGATTGTTATCCACGAATTCTAACGATTTCATGATATAATGGGATAGTCATAAAGTTTCATTAACTGGGAAAGTGAATGAATTTGAAATTGTAAACGATTTAATTCAATCTCTTCAGTCTAAGATAAATCGTGCTCACCACATGACGTAATACCCAGAAAATTGGCTTAACGTTGAAAAACAAAAACAACTATTATATGCCTTTCTCGGCCCCCAAATGCCCTGGAACGGCCGAGAGTGGGGAGATTCAGCTCTCCATCTCGAAATGCTCTCACATGGCCACGTTCATACAACCACTTTCAGGAAAGTTCTACTCACTGCCTTCTCGTAGCTAGGGTGCTTTTTGCGAAATTGAGAGAACAAAAAGCGAATGTCAGGCACTTTAACCGAGTCAGTGGATGTGGATGATCTATCTAGGAGAATTGGAAAAACCCTTATTCCAAACCAATGGTGTACATGTGCTCCAAGTTCCTAAGGAAGTAAATAGCGTATGAGACTATTGTTGATCACCGGCTACTTTGGGACTGCATCTCTTTACATTGCGCCACTGCCTTGTGGATTAGACCTTTAAGTTGAAGGATCTGGGTATGACTCCCTAAGAAAACCTGCCTCGGTTTGGAAACCCTGGCAGTATCTCAGGCCTCACATAAATCGAATGATTTATGTGGCGCATATATATTTGATGCTTCCTTGTACCAATGTTTATGTCTTTAAATAAATAAATATGTAAAACTCTCGTATTTCAATAGTTCATGAGAACGGTGGTCAATGTCACTGATGCAAAATTGTTTTATATATTAGTTTTAAATTACTATGTATAGTACTTCTTAATAAGTATTTTACATTTTATGAAAGTTAATATTAAGTTTACAGTATTTAAACAAAACCAATAGTAAAATATTGTCCAGTATTGTAGTTTGGTTTATTTATATAAATGAGAGATTCATTTATCTATCATTTACTGAATTCACAAATAATTTTGCTTATATTGTATTTATACTACTTATATCTAGCGAAATAAGTAGTATATAACACCAATCAAAAGTTAAATAGTTGAAAATAGAAGAATAAAAAGATCTAATTAGAGTGATTAGAAGAAGAAATAGAAAGAAATTCTGAATTGCAAGAATCGTTCAGAATATAAAAGACAAGTGATGGAAATTTACAAATGAAGTATTCAATGTATGATTCTTATAATACTTAATTACTTAATTACGCCTGTTACTCCTCGTGGAGGTGCATAGGCCGATCACCAGCATTCTCCGTCCAGTCCTGTCCTGAGCGATCCATTTCACTTGCTATTCATCCTTTTCATATCTGCTTCCAATTCCCGACGTAATGTGTTCTTTGGTCTTCCTCTTTTCCGTTTCCCTTCACGTATCCAAGTTTGGGGCTTGCTTCGTGATGCAGTTTGATGTATGTCCTATCCATTTCCATCGTCTTTTCCTAATTTCTTCTTCAACTGGAAGCTGGTTTGTTCTCTCCCACAGTAGGTTGTTGCTGATGATCTCCGGCCAATTGATGTTCAGTATCTTGCGAAGACAACTGTTTACAAATACTTGTACCATCTTATATGTTACCGAGATATTCTATAATTTTCAATTGAATAATAAGCTGGTTATCTTCATTTGAGTGTTTGTTCATTACACTAGTTCTCATTATATATGTATATATATTAAATTTTATTTTTTCAGTTATAAAAAGCGACAGTCATCAAACAGAACATGCTCATCAGTAGTGGTAAAATCAACAGTTTCGAAACAAGATAATCCAGTAAGTAAGAGTCTCCCCCCCCATCTCCCATTAAATAACAATTTCATCATATATATATATATATATATATATATATATATATATATATATATATATATATATATATATATATATATATATATACAACTAGTGTTGAGACGTTAGTTACAAAATGGTCGATGAATGATTATCACCTGTTTCTTTTTTTCCTGTCGTTAAGAGAGTTTCATTGAACTGTAAGTGTTTATAATAAAATGGCAGGAAGTTTTAACACTAGATGGCATGTTAGTTGCTATGCTTTAGATTAGTTTTATTGGATTATTGAAGAAACTAGTAGTTTTCTTATCATTTCATAGTTTTCATCAGAAACTAGAATATATTGGACAAATATTTTGTTAGGGAATTATTAATGAATATAAACTATGCATGAATGATATCTCAAGAGATTAGTGTCATGATTCTTGATGTTTAATCTTTATTCAATGGTGATATTAGTTCGTTATGAAAATTATCGTCTCAATATCATGTCCTCACTAGTGCTTAAGTTTGATACGTAGAACTCCTGATTAAGTGATTTTGACTGCATCAGGTGTATGGCGGTTACCAACCAATGACATTGGAAAACAGTTACGCAATATCGTGAGTTGACTGAAATATAAGACGTTATTCGTTGTATTACAACAAGACAATCTGAAGATTAAGCACTCACTGAAAAACCTGAAGGTTCTGGGTTTGATTCTCTGTGAGTTCATAGACGCTCATAACCAAAAATTCCCATACAAGGATGAAACAATTGTCCAATGCTTTCTAATTTTCACTGGTTGTTTGACTGTGATCAATTCCATGATGTCATTCAACGGTGTTAATTTCTAATTTCGATCGATCCATGGTTTTGTGCAATTGTCTGACACCCAACTCGACTGGTCACGGCTTCTCACTAGAACTCCGGAAAACCCATGTCGAAGATAGGAACTAGTAATCACATGATTACTATTAGTATGGGGATTTGTGGAGGTTGTAGTAATTTCAACAGTTGAGTTCATTAGTCAACTTAAACTAGACCAATATTAAAAACCTGGAGACATTGGATGGTCGTTTCGTCCTAGTATACGAATTCTGAATGGTGCATATCCAAGACTCCGCATAGAGAACTTGAAACCAAGACCTTTGGTCTCATGCGTTAACACTTAACATCTAGACCAATAAAACACCAACCAATGGTGTTACTGTTTAACTTAAATCTATCCATGATCTTGTGTGAGGAGAATAACTGTCTCACACCCAACATGGATCGCATGCGGATCGTGGACATACACTGTTGAAGAGTTCTGTACTAAGACGAAACAGCCATCCAGTGCTTTCAAGTTTCCAATGATGGTCTAGCTTAAATCAACTCTTCTGTCTTTTTTCGGTTTTCATACTACAAAAGTGTTTATTATTCAAACGACTCCTAAACCTTTTTAGTGTAATCTTTCTTTTTCTTCACATAATGTCATTTCTACTATACAATAACATAACAAACATTTTGTTACTAACCGTAAAGACTTAAAACGCTTGATAAAGATACCTTCTACAATAACTTTTCACAAGGTGAATACCACTTAGAATTATTTGTTGAAATTTGTCAAAAAGATTGAAATCATGAGTCAATTGAAGCTAGACCACCATGGAAAACCTGGAAGCACTGGACGGCTGTTTCGTCCCGCACTCCGTGAGATCGTGAATGAGCACTGCTGAAAAGTCCCATACTAGAACGAAACGGCCGTCCAGTGCTTCCAGGTTTTCCATGGTAATCTAGCTTCAATTGACTTATGATTTCAATCAGTGAAATTTCTAAAATATCTACAAAACCCCTTTCGATAAAAAAAAGATTGAAAGTCACCCAATTTCATGTTAACTAATTCATTTGGATAGTTTAAAGTCAAGGGCACCGAATACATATGCGCCACACCATATTTGTGTGTATGGGCTGTGATACTACCCGGGTGCCCAGATCAAAGCAGGTGGTTTTCTTAGGGGGTCACACACCCATAGGATACTGAAGCCCATGTGTACCATTGGTTTGGGATCCGGTTATAGCTCCGGACATTCGCTTTTCGTCCTCTCATTTTCGTAAACAATACCACCGCCACGAGAAGGCAATCAGTAGGACTTCCCTGGCAGAGGCTGTATACACGTGGCCGTGTGAGAGCATTTCGAGAGGGAGGGCAGACCCACTCCACTCTCGGCCATACCAGGTCATTTGGGGGCATAGTTTAAAATCACTAAAAATGACTTTGACATTATTTATCTACCTTCACATTTGTATACTTTTAATTCATATTATTATTATTATTATTATTATTATCATTAACTGTAGGAAAATATTCCATATAAATTGGATCAACATTCAATCAATTTATCATTACCTAAACAGAATTATTCAAAACTATCTAAAATATATCTTAATCCATTATTTGATACATATATAGCTAAAGCATACACAATGAATACTAAAACTAATCCTATGGATTTAAGCTCACAAAGTACAATGAACGAGAATTCTAAACGTCATCATCATCAGCAGTATCATCAGCGGCATCAGCAGCATCATCATAATCTTTCTAATCAACAGTTTCCCATTACAAACATAAAACATAATTGTACTAATTATATTGATCCTTCAACATATATATCTTCAATATCAACTATGAATAAAACTGATCTAAAAGTGATCGATCAATCAAATATTCATAAAAATTTATCAATATCATCCATTATTGATTTAATTGGAAATTCTTCAATATTATCTGATTCTTTAATTAATTATTCTGATAATTTATCACATATAATGAAACAATCAATAAATCAATTAGATCATTCTAAGATCAATAATATAAATCATATAGAAACCATGGGAACTTCTTTATTACATAATATACCAATAATAAGTGAATTCAATGATGATAAATCTATTGATCCAATAAATGATCACACTCATTTACCGAATACTTATACAAGTTCTAATGGTTCAAATCAATATAATCTATCATTAATTGATCTATATCAATCAAATTATATACCATGTTCAAATGTAGACTCAATCATTCATCAAATACCATTAATGACTAACTTACCCCATGATGATAATAATAATAATAATAATAATAATAATAATAATAATGTTATATTCAATTTGAATAATACTAATGATATGACAAATAATACAGAATGTTTAAATCATTGTCATTGTTCAACATTCAATAAACTAAGTAATACAGAAAATGTGTTACATAACTCATTAATATGGAATCATTCAAATAATAATGACCATAATCATAACACAATGATGAATGCATCCTCATTATCAAATAACTCTTGTCAACAATGTTTAATACACCATCATCCTCATCATTGTGACCATGGATACCAAATAAATCAATATGAATATTCTAAAAATTCTCCAATACAATTAGAATTCAATTCAATGACAAATACTTCTAAGAGTTGTTAATTTATCTAATTGAAAATGAGAATTTTTTTTTAAATGTTTTTTTCTTTTTTTTCTTCTTTTTTTCAAGCTTTACTCTCTCTTTTGTTGTTGCTGTTGTTGTTGTTGTTGTGGTGGTGGTGGTGGTGGTTTATACATCTCTTGAGTATTCATTATTACTATGTGAATTATGTACAATGATTTATAATGTACGCACAGAAAATACAAATCATCAATATCAAGTGGTCTTTATCACTATGATTATTTACTTATTTATTCATTACATATCAAATAATCTAAATGAACAATATCTTTTACTTTCTTATATAAGAAAGTATAATAATAGTAATAATAATAAAGAAATAATAAATGATAGTTCAATGGTTCCTGATATTACCTCCTCCCTACCCAACCACCACAACTCTTACCCCCTTAGAAAAAAAGTGTCCAAAAAAAGAACATTTTGAAGGCTAAATTTATAATATAAAAAAAACTAAACAAATTGCATGTGAACTGTTCCAATGACTTTGAATCATGTCGTCATTTTAATCCGAATTGTATATAAAGATAATTGTTTTCTGTCGTGAGGGGGAAAGGTGATGGTGAATGATATGATATTCTCTTTTTCTTTCTCTTATTCTCTCTGTCTCTGTCTCTCTCTCACACACACACACACACATTTATCGCTTTCAACCTACTATATTGATATACCTATACCTTTTTTTTCCAGCTTCTCATCTATTAAAAGATAGACATTTAAAAAGACAACAAAACTGATAGGAATCATAAACTGCAATAAATTTGTTCATTATGATGCTTATACAATCCAAGGAGACTAATATAAACTACTTCATTGACAGATGGAATACACAAGAAAATCGACAACAACAACAACACCAAAAAAATTCGCACATTCCTTTATACAATATTCAATATTCAAAGATCCTTTCAAAAACCAAAACAAAATAAAAACCAAACAAACAACAAACAATCAATGAGATATCATTCTAATTTTCAATGGTTCACAATCTTTTCTCTCTATTCAATTTCCAATGTTGTGGTTGTTGTTTTTTTTCTCTTTTTCTTTTCATAATTATTTAGCTCTTGTTTGTTTGTTTTTTCTCTTTTTTTGTTTCTTCTCTGTTTGTTTTTTTTGTTACATCAAATCAAAGTGAAGGTAACTATTATCACTATGATTATTTCCGATGGATAATGATCATCAATGATATGTGATTACTTATGACATAATAAGAAATAGTTTCATTTGTACAGTTGGCTTTATTCCAAATATACATACATATATATATATGAACAGAACAACAGAACAATTAATATATATATATATATATATATATATATAATGTGAAAAGAATTAATGAATAAATCAACATAATTATTTTTTCAATCAAAATATATGTATCTATGCTTTTGTTTCCATAGAAAAAAACACTTTTGTGTGTGTGTGTTTGTTTGAATGTTCAATATGAGGAGGTAATTTGGCGAGACTCTAATTTATGGAGGAGCAAATCAGAAGCGTTTTAGAGATACCAAGGTTACAACGCCAACTTCAGTGCTTAATGCTAACGTACGATCGATTCACAGGAGATTCTTTTCAAAACGTGACAATTAAGAGGCTATAACAAATGAAACGGCGTGACTATAATTTGTGGACGAATCAATCAGGTATAAGATAATAGATCTCGGATTTGATGCGAAAGTTTTTCGTCCATTTGGCTAAATAAATTTCTGACGTTATAGCTGATGTCAGTTTGTGATGAAAACCCAATATATAATTCCTAACTAAGGCAAATTATGACAATTATTGCGAACTGGATAATAAAAGCACCAGTAACACTGGCTACAGCCAGGTACTACAATATAAACGGATGTTTGGAGAGCGTACAGACTCGTACATAGGCTTATTTATGTGTATCATGTCGTTATTCACAAGTAGCATTTTGTGCACTCAACAACCGGAGTGCACACAAACAATATTGAAGCTATATGGTCGAGGCTGGAAGAGTATGTGAGACTTTATTATGGCTCCAGAGATCGACTGTTCTGCAGCCGTATAAATGATTTCATCTACTGCACGCATTACGATTTAGAACCTCTGAACCTCTTTCTAACCTTGACAAGTTTTTGAATCACGTATAAGAAGTGTATCCACTTTATTTCCTTGGTTTTGTATAACATTTTTTTACTCTATACTGACTGTTTGCTGATTGGCTAATGTTTCTCAAGGTCGCTTAAGATTCGTTCAAAGGTCGTCCATAAATTAGTTTCGCCGGTAATTTTAGTTAGACAACATGTAAGTTTAAAAATGGAAGGTAAGTGAATGGATGTCATCTAGTAGTGTGTAAACAGCTGTAAATTCTAAAGATTATAGATTTCACTCATGATAGTGTCATGAGTATACATTATAGAAGAGTATCAAAAAAGGAGGATAAAATTATTTGGTGCTTTGGGATTTATAACTTGTTATAATTTGTGCTATGTGTCCTAATAATTTATCATGTAATGATATCGTCAATTAGAGAAGAGTGAATTATCGACCAGACCAATGACGCATAAAACCAATATAAGCAGTCTAGAGTCTTTATCAGTCCTGCTTTCTGCCTAACTCTGTCTGTTAAGTTTAGAACACCAATCTCAGCCTCTACAATATGGATCGTATATTTTAAATATATTGGGTTTATATGCAAATCAAACGGACCGCATCATACCATAAAATAGAAAACAACATTTGTATAAGATTTAGCAAGTGTCTGTGAATGTGGGAGGTAGTAACTGATCGACTGGGTGGGTATAAGTCAAGAATGGTAAATGGTATAATAACAGTTCATAGGTCAAAATAAAGCTTATGAGATGAGGAATACGAATATGAATGGCTTAGCTACTTAACAAATATACAATAAAATATATGTATAGTATTACCCCAGAAATAGATTCCAACAGTTACTATCCATTATTCTCGTCGCGACGTAACATAACGATAGTCTAGATAATTGTAGTTCGTTAGGTAAACTATCTTGTTATTAAATTATATCCAAAAATCTTAAATCCTAATAATGAAGCTATTTGTTGCTATCACGATAATATGTGTTAATAACATCCAGTGGTGGTTAAAATGATTAATCCTTGCACAACATTTATGTACTAATCAAGGTTCATTGATATCCTTCCTCTAACTTTGGTTGCTGAGATGAAACTGTGTTCAGTTTCAAGCGGCCAACGAAAAACCAGTCGTCAGTTGTGGAAAACGATATGCTTATCGAAACGTGAATTTAAACAAGTCCTTACGCAGGATTATTTTACCACAGACTTTTCAGTGAGTATCATTGACATGGGTCTACCAGTGCATTGTAATATCAAACAATGTTAAGTAAGTCAGAACATTAGATCACCAATTTATGACACACCATTTTCTGATTATTGCTTATGTCCATCGTCAAAAAGGTATAAGCATTTATAAACAATTGTCTACGCTAGACACTTAATATCCGTTGGCCAGATACCATCAGCAACAACCTACTATAGAAAAGACAAAGCAACTTCCAGTTGGAGAGGAAATTAGGAAAAGACTTTGAAAGTGGATAAAACGTACATTACATAAATCATAAAACGGCATCACGAGGCAAGACCTTACTTTGAATACTGAAGGAAAACGGAAAAGAGGAGGGTCGATGAACACACTACGTCGAGAATCAGAAGCAGACCTGAAAAGGTTGAATAGTGACAGGAAACAACTGGAAAGAATCGACACAGATAGAGTTGGATGAAGAATACTGGTGAGCGGTCCATGCTCCTCGACAAGGCTTAACTGGTGTAAGTAACTAAGTTGTTCTTCTAAGTGGATAATACTAGTTAGAGATACTCAGTTAGGCGTCATGACTAAATTACCATAGGGACAAGTATGGGACGCGTATCTTCTCTCAGACAGTCAGTGCGGAAGTCTCACATTTCTGTACCTTTAATTACAACTCAAAATAAAACTCTTCCCAACTGTCATCCGCATTTGTCTTCAAGGTGATTCTTCTGATATAAATCCGGTGAAATGTTCTGCTACCAAAATGGCTGGAAATGCGCCTCAAAATTACCACAGCATGCTGTGCAAGAGAGGCATTTTTGTCACACTTAACATAAGACTCTGGATCAGATAGTACCAAAACTTCGGTGTTTTTTCAACATAGGAGGCCTCCAAATTAAAATTACCTAGGTTGTATGTGTAGTTAACAAGATTCCTCAAATGGAGTACTTCACACTTTGGGATGTTGAAAGTAAATCTGTTGCTATTCATTCAACTTTGAAGAGTCGGGTCCTACTGATGTCCTGGCTTGTTATCACTGAGGTTCGAGATCATCAGAGAGCAGTCACATATAAAATGAAATAGAGAGGAGGTCCTAGTAATGAACCCTGGAGAACGACACTAAGGCATTTTGTAGCCTGAGAAAAAAGTCAATAATTTTGATATGACCTTAACCGGTCTATAAATGCTGACTTCACACCTACCAGCTTGAGCTTATCGATGAGACATGGATCATCAACTCTATCGAGAGCTATTGAGAAATCCAAGAATGTCGTATCCACCTACTACTACCGTGGGAAATTGTTAACTATTGTATATCGGGGATTTTGATGCTAACGAATGACGTTCTAACGTCAGGTTGATTGAAGGTTTATTGCATTGACCCCATTTGAGGTCTGCCATGATGTGTGCCAACCTGCAATTGTCTTGAATCACACCATAGCTACTATGCGTTAGACAGTTACATTGATTAGTATTGACAGTAGCAGTATAGCTTAATGAAGCATATCCAAATTAGAAGTATCCTTACTTAAATCCGACAATTTTTAGTACACTAGCACCGCGCTCATTGATGAGTGACAGTCAAAATGCCTGACAGTTCTGTCTATCAGAAACCCTCTGTTGGTTGTGCTATAAGCGCTCGAAAACTGGGAAATTTAGACCTTAGCTTCTCCAAGAGAGGTTACGTGGCGAAATAAGTTTTTCAGATTAGAGACATATTTGTCAATCAACTGGATACGATTCAATTTTAGTAGCTATGTTGAATCATTTTCCATATTTTCACGGAAATGGTAACCATTACTAAACAAACGCAAGTTTAGGCGACATTGAGTATGTAATTCATCACGACTACGGCAAGGTATAAACGGTAATCCCTTTCAAATCTGTCCGCCGTTTCGTTTCAACGACCTTGAACGCGCTGACTGGAAGCGGGCATTCCGTATTTCAATTGCCGTGTGTGTGTTGGGTCCTATGAGTATTAAATGTTTCCATATATAAGTCATCTTTTGATGCATAATAAACACTAAATAACTGCTAAGAGCATTAACTGAGTATTTTCTGTTTTGTAGTGCACACTTTAGCTCTGTTGTTCCTTCGAAACTTGATCTGTGGTCCTAAGTGCTGTAGTGAAAGTCAACAGCTATATATAATTTGTTGATAAGGTCCGGAAAACAACGTAAGAAAGATAAAATAACGTAAAAGGTTATAGATGCGCATAGTTTTTGTGAGTTAAGACGAAATGTCAACTGAAGGGTAAGTCCTAAATATTTGTTGTTCTTCCTTCAGTTAATTTTTTTCAAGGAATAACCTTTTTTTAATAGCTATTGTATGTTGTATCTAGTGCTTCATGCTCAAGTGAAATTTCAGTGAACGTAAGCGACGCGTTCCAACGTATTATGCTGAATAAGAGATTCGGAAGCTGGATTGAATTAGATAATGCGCTAAAGGATTCCCATAAAGTATGATGGGATAAATCTATGTTTTCTCAGATGACCCATACACACTATGTTCACGCAGAAAGTAGATTGTTGAAGGATGTGAGATATAAATACTTGTTCGTAGTGTTTCGTTGCACGTTTGGTCGTAAACGTAAATCGGAAGGTCTGAATGTGATTAAAAAACCGTGAGGACTCTAACTAATGTGTTACCTTTGAGGTCTAAATTTTTAAATTGCCAATCGATGTTTCGCGTAAGATTGGAGGGTCAACAATACGTTATAAAATCTTACAACATGACTCACAACCATCCGTGTACAAGTTCGTGGATGGTTTGTGATCCGTTGAGTAGACGATTGTCATCAGAAGAAAAAGAAAACTTGAAACCAGTTATATTGCACTGTCAGTCGACGGACGAAGTTATCGAAAGTATTAAGGGAAGAACAGGTAAGCAGGTGACCGCTGCTGATGTCAAAAATATGAAAGCTGAACTCTCCACTGGTAAGTGTATATAAATATATTTCAGGTTGGACTCGGAAGCAGGTATTGCAGATGATGCGACAAAACGGTCAAGCTAGAGAGCATGCATACAATTATGATGCTCCACAGCGTCTTATACCCTTGCTGAACATGTTGACCCCATTCGCAAGATCCAAAGTGTTATACGAACTAAAAAGAATGCGTTTCGTTAACTTAGAATATGAAAGCGGCGAGTGGTTGTTTATGCTTGACCGCGGACAACATTACGAAGTAGATGTAAGTATTTGTGAATGCAACTGTAGCACGTTTAATATGTGTCGATATCCGTGCCGCCATCTCCTGCTGGCATATATTAAAAGACGAAGTCTAACAGGTAAGCTATTTAAATTATAAAATATAAACTGCATAGCTCATCAACTTCTTAGGTGTTGCTGTAGATGGAAATTAGACAATACGCACAATTTACAAAACAACACAGTCCGTGCCCACGACTACTGAACAAAGTATTCAAATTTTCCGCTGACTTGAAATAAAGCTCATTTACTGAGTCATAGTTAATACATGCCGTCTTAATTTTCCGGAATGGACTTCTTCCTCTTTGAAATAATTCTCTTTCTAAATTCGGAAAATTTATCCCAGGAATCAACGGATCACGAATTTGAATTTCCAACTGGTCTTCAAAATTGTTTCGAATCTTTGGTATACTGTTCATACTGTTGCATCATTCTATGAAGAACTGATCTCTCTAGGACTAAAAACTAACACACTGGACATGAATAAGTAGTAATTACTTGAGAGATTCATTGTTAGGTTATGTTAGGTCAATGAAAGTCGGGAAATAAGATGTGAATTTATCATCTATAATATATCTTCCAGTCATTCTGTGGTGTTTGAATGAACTAATGATACCATTGTACTTGTTGAATATTTGATTTCGAATTCTAAATACCGTACATTCATTTGTGGTTATCTAGTAGTTCTTGATCCGATTACGTTATTTCTGGGATTCCTAGTTCATACTATAATTCAAATACGCGTGAACACCAAACATTCACCTGATTTTGGACCCCTCCGTGTAATCTTTCAAGCCATCCCCACATGAATCAGTATCTAATTGGCCAAGATTTGACTCCATCACTATGCCACTGTGATAATTCGAAGTACTCAAATCAATATGCTAACTAGAAGTCCCAAAATGGTGCAATTTAAGGAACGTAGAACTAGACGAGTACGAATGAGTGCGCAATCAAGTACAAAGGAACCATTAGTTCGCACAAATACCACAGTAATATGACTCTCTATATTTTAATTTAGGAAGGTTTGAGCTTCCTGTTTAGATCCCTACAAGGCACCGTGTAAATTTTGTCCTATACACTGTAAAGGAAGTCAGATAGATCTTTTAGGTTGATCATCAATAAAGGGTCACTGCAAACCTTGATATATTCTCAAGGTTTTCGAGTCCACTCAGGTTGAATTCCTATTTGTTCGAACGTTGAATTGAAGCTTCAATTTCCACATCTTTTTAATTAGTTGGACGACACTGAAACGAGATTTTACAGGTGATGCATTAGATGAAATCTTTTTAATGACTAACGTTGTTGATCATCTTAGGTGAATTTCAATCCCAGTTGCCTACAGCAGCCTACTCAGGCACCACAGTTACATTTAGAGACGATAGGCTAAATGACTCCGATTTACTTTTAGAACTGTGTTTGTTATGACACTGCTAAGTCGCACTATAGCCTCTGTCAAGGGATATGAGGTGTTGAACAATTGATCTTGTCTGGACGTGCCAAGATTTCGTCTTTTGTTACCAGTATCGCAATTTTGTGACACCATCCTCAATAGTATTGTATGGGATCTTCAATTTGTGATTGAAATCCAAAGTCAGAGGGAATATCCAGCGAAAGTATGAAGACATTCATATTTGTTACTGTTGTTTAGTCAGTTGTAATTGACACAGTACCAGCATTGTTGTACGAGTAAATGAACATGCTCTAATTGTTGGATAAACGGACTTCTGTACCATTGTTCGTTCACTATAAATGGTATGATAGTTAAGGTTAATTGATCATGCAGTATTTCATTGTCTGTATTGACATCAATATTCCAACCATGGCATCCTCATTAGAGTTGGTCTGTGGTCCACCATTTTCGGAGAATGAATATTATACTTCACCTTATGTCTTTGGTTGATTATTTCGCCAAAAGACTAATGATATAACTCAAAATGTTCTCAGCCTTTACATTAGATGAAACATATACCCACTTGAAATCTGAACTATTGTGTTACTTGTGGGGGCTTGTTAAATTCGTCTATTTCACATGTAACCATCCATTTCGTACAAAATAGTCCATAGGCGACCAAGTGTGTGATAGGTCTAAAACGTATAGATAAGGTTAACGAACCCCAGCAAGAGAGATTCTTCTCGCTGAGCTGCGGCAGAATAAGAGGTGATCTGATAAAGGCATACCAAATGTTAGGTACGCCAAGCTACCCCAGCTCGAGCATATTATCACAACATCATAACCACACTCCTTGCAGCGACCCTTAAAAGACCGCATATCAGAGGACAAACACTCCAAATGTGCTCTCACTTCTTATTATTTGGAAACGCTCCCACTTGATATGTTCTTCGAGCCGGGGTGACCACAGCCCCTTCAGATGACAGCTTCAAGAGAGGCCTGACAACATATACTAGCCCGTGGATTACTTTCCCCAAGTGAACTAGCTGGGCCTAATACATGTCCCATAAATTATCCGTAACCACTTCTCATTACATTTAGGCTATCTGTTTATTTGTTTTAGATCACAACCAACCGACCTCCTGCCTAATAATTTGATAGCTGCTGGTATCCAGAAATTCTGCTGACTTCAGACAAACTTACCCGACTACAAAACATGTGACTCAACAAATAAAAACCGCGTTGAGGTTCAGATATTTCCGAGAAATAAGTTGACATCAGTTTGTTTCTGCTTAGTCGTCTGAAATTCATTGTTTATTGGAAGGTTATTCTAAGCATCTCTCAGTGACAATAACCCTTACAAATGATATGAACTGATGGATATTCAGTCATAATTTCTAGAAATAAGATGAAATAATGTTATGGCCTTTGCCTTTGATTGAGTCTAATTTTGAAATGTGTACCAGTATTAATTGTTCGTCAGAATCAAAGTATTTAAACGTAACAATCAGACTTCAGCGCAAAATATAGTTCAAGGTCACCCTAGCGTACGGTTGTCGATAAAACGAACAAGGCTATAATTTATGGACGAACTAAACGCGAAATTCACTAATCGATTTTAATAAGTAGAGTCCTTGCATTATAGCTGATGTAAGTTCGTGTTGAAAACTCGAGATCTAATGCCAAAGCTTAATCGTCAACTCTATATTATTAGTTCCAACACTAACCCAAGGGGTAACAAACAAAAACCTTAGACACAACATAGCACAACGGATTGTAGACACAACTCCTTCTCCTTAAGAGTTGTCAAATGCTGGAATTCGCTGCCAGCCGAGCTAGTCCAAACGTCTTTCCAGGAGTCCTTTAAGAGGCAACTTGATCTAATTTTAAGGAATAAGGATAGTATCACACCATGATTTACTAATTTCTTCTTCGCCTTTTATTGTTAACATACCTAGGTTCCTGCCTGGAGGTTTTGGTGATCCCCTGCTTCTAGACACGGAAGCCTGTTTAGCGAAAGCTTCTTCCGTTCCGTCCGCAACCATTTGAACCATTCTAATTCCTCACACAGGTTCGTAACCCTCATTTGGTCCTGGTTACTAGGTAGACACTCTCCAGGCCAGTCTAGCGTCGCTCAAAGCTCGTCCATAAATTATAGTCTCATCACGCAAACTTCTATTCTTAAATGTATTTACTAGAATTAACGTAGAAGTATATTTCGGTAATATTTAATGATTGATGCTTTTCGACCTCACAGGCCTCATCAAATGTCTTTTATTGTCAATAAAGAACTATGAGTAGTTCGCTGCACAACAATCTGAGAGAAGTTTTTGGTTGCGATGCTGTAGATTCTTGTTTTTGTAAAGAATTATTTTTCGAACAAGTCGTATATTTCTTACAAACTTCAAACTTAACATCACAACTCGCTACGCTGGTGGAAGAATGTAATTGTTTGGTGAGTATTTCTACTATCAATCTTTATCATACTCTTGATGATGATAATGATCTTCTGAGGTTACTGTGTTTGTTCATAAAATTGATTGGTAATTTAAATGATGAGTTGAATGCATATCTTGGATCTATCCTCGACTCAAGATTGGAGTCAATAATGAATGACAATAGAATAATGAGCGATGTACAGTGCCTTGTTACATCGGTGTTAAGTTCATTGAAATGTGAAAATTTATTACAACCATTATGGCATAGTTATTTGTGTTTAGAACTTGAGTCAGCTGAAATGGATACTGAAGAGTCGAATATATTCTCTTCCATAATTTGTCCAAACATTACAGACAGAAAAATGCAAATTTTGTTATCAGCCCGGAATTCAACTCATAATCATTCTCTAGTCAGTTGGAATAATTTATATCGACATTTATGTGCACCTTATATTAAAGAAGCTCTATCATACAGAACAAAGTTATTGTGTTCTGAAAATTATGCCGAACGATTTCTAGATTCAATAATAAAATATAAAAACTGCGTACTGAAAAAAGTTCTCATACCTAGACTATTTTCAAGAAAAAGTGATGTACATGATATCAATTCTGAGTTATCGGATGAAATTGTATATAAGACATTCTATTTAGTTCATAAACCTGATATGTTTTCATTAGTTATTGAATACCCAGACTCTGTTGCTGCGCTTATGGACCTGGGTAAATGTTTGGATAATCTCCCAATACGTCAAGATTTGATTACTCACCTAACCGAAGAAGTAAGTTATCCAATTTTTTGTTGTTGCCATTTCACTGTAAATATGGACTTGCTGTTGTTGAGATGTAAGTGTCTCATTTATCTGCCTCTTTTAATGTTTGCGATATTCATAACAGTAAAGCGAAATCATGAATGGGCTAATGGCTGTAAATAACTATGACAAGTGCGTTCTAAACTTCCCATCCGTAGCGAGATTCTAAGACACCAATTAACAATCCGATCCATATTCTGCAACTGGTCTATTTAGCTTCTCTAGGAACATAAGTACTAATTCGTCTGTCATAATTTAGAAAGCGATTCACTAACTCTAAACTAGGCATGTGATTCATCCTAACCAACAGAGCTGCTTACGTATTGTTGCCAATAAATGCGAGCAATACGACAGGTGTAGTGGTGTTCTATTATCTTCTAGTCGAAGAGTGCAAAACTCAGTGCATCATAGCACTACACACATAATTGATTCATCATCCCGTTAAACCGCTAACTGCTGGTTCCAGCCATGTAAATGGTGTACAGTTTTTATTTGGAGTCTACACAACAACTGTAATGTGACAATAAAACACCAGAGTAGCTCGGCTAAGAAATCCCTTCTCAATGATCCCACTGGAAATTATTCATGTTATAGGTCATTGTTGATAACAAACATTATAAATTAACATCCTAAGATGATTATATTAGAGATTTCACAGCTTTGAAGACATCTTCTTACTGAACTACTCTTGTTTTTTTGTCTCAGTAGATGTTAAATGCTGAAACAGAACCGATGTACACCTATGCAAGGCAATAGTTTCCATACAACTGACTAACACACAACCTTTCATTACCAGACCAATGTTACAACGTTGTAGAAGTTGTGATTCATATCAAAACATACTATTCCTAACTTTACTCACTTAAATGCTAATTTTGCCAGCAATAACAATACTTCCACTCACATAACTACCTAAACACACAATCCTTCACTTTATGAGTACAAACACCGACTCCTTCCAGTCTTATTGAAGTAGTTTATACTTAACTAATTTAACGCATCAACATAAATAAGGCTATTTTCATCGGACATCAGAATCTTTTGATCCAGACTGTTCATTGATTTACACTCAACAAAGTATCGAATGTATTGTTGTATTTAGTCAGAATCAGTTTATCTTTTATTATATCATCTTGATATGAACATGTTTCTTCAATATACCAATTTATTATAACTCACTTAGGTTCAACAACGATTATTGCATCCAGGTGTCCATACTGAACAAATTTTAGCTGCTTATAATTACTTAGTACGAGCTTTACGTTTAATCGATAGTACATTTCTGGTACAAGATATAGTTTGCAAACCAGTCTCGGCATGTCTTCGGCAAAGAGAGGATGCGGTTCGTTGTATAGTTGATAAATTAATATCTGGCCCAGAAACCGATGGTGAAGACGATGAAATTAAAGCTGAAGCATACACTGATACAACTACAGAACTTCATCAAGAATTATTATTACCTAAACCATTGGAAGTTGAACCATTGGATGGTGGTGAAGATAGTGATGCTGATATTGTCTATGAAGGTGAGTCAACATTGTAAATAAGCAATGACCAAATATATGTCCTTGTATACAGTAAGTGTGAATGAAATCATAATCGTTTGCGACAAACCTAATAAAGTAGTTAACTATCCACTGAAGAAAATTAATCAACTCTGAAACCACACTGATCTTTCATGTAAATGGGATATATGTAACCGAATTCCCTTATGTATAGTTATATGTAGAAGAGACAATTATTTTATCAAATGCTTTAAAAAGCCTACATGGGCGGGGTATTATCTTAGTTTTCATAGTTCGATCATGGGGTCATTCAACATGACTTATTTGCTTGGCTATAAATCACACTATGTATTGATCAGTGATACTACCCTGTTAACGAGACAGCCAAAGCGTATTTCGAACGCTTGACATCTTGTTAAAATCTGGGTGGTCTAGTCATTAAACTACCTCTTCTATGTTATCATAACAGGGTCATGAGTGATATTCAAATGTCTTGTGTGTGACGAAATCTCAGCACGGATACAGAAGGCTCGACTAGCTTTTGCCAACTTGCGTCATTTATGGCGTAGGCGAGATATCCGTCTACCAACCAAAGGACGGGTTTACTGCGCAGCAGTTCGTTCCGTCCTACTTTATGGCAGTGAAACATGGCCGGTAAGAGTAGAGGATATCCGTAGGTTACTAGTATTCGATCATAGTTGTCTTCGAAACATTGCTCGTATATCATGGGACCATCGAGTAAGTAACACAGTTGTTAGGAAACGGGTACTAGGTAAGGATGGCAAATCAATTGAAGTAGTGAAACTTCATCAGTTGAGATGGCTGGGACACGTGTTACGTATGCCCAACCACCGACTACCTCGACGTGCTATGTTCAGTGGTATAGGAGTAGGTTGGAAGAAAGCTAGAGGCGGCCAAACCAAAACATGGCACAAGTCCATGAAGTCACTGACAAGTGGACTGAGTCATGTTGGTAGGTGTAGACTACCTGGTTGGGGACCACAAGATGATAGCAACCGATGGTTAGAGACCCTGAATGACATGGCTCAGAATCGTTTGCAATGGTGCAGGTGCACCCACTCTCTATGTTCTCCTAAATTCTAATCTGAATTCTTCATGTCCCTTTTTTCCTCTTTCCAAATTTATTTCACTGGATTATACTCTTTAAATAACATCTCCAAACCCTAATCTTCCGATTACTGCTTATACTCTTGCTACCTCTACCACTACGGGATTTGAATCGACAACTGCATCTCTGTGCTAATGTGGTGTGGCAACTCGAACTGATGTACGTACGTACGAAGTTCTACGTTGTTACTGACTGACTGACTGATTCAAATGTTTTGTAGTAAATAAATTATTGAAAACCACTCAGTTTGATTGTAAAGTAAGTCATAAATTCCCGTTGCGTCGAAATGTCTAAAGGCAATCTACTAGACGCTTTGAAATAGTATCTTATATAGCACAACTCTCGAAAGGTAACTGCTTCGTCGAAAATTCCAAATTCAGAAACTAACAATCGGATTTAGGAGCGTTAAATTATTAAATACATTCAATCAGCACTAAAACTAAAAAATTAGCGTTGAGTACTCCTCAGTACTGAGGAGTATTCAACGTAATAAATTACTGTAAGCATATCAGTTCTACAGGAGGTCAGTCGCTGCCTCAACGGCTTATTAGTAACATATGTGGCTTTAAAAAAACCAAATCCCACAGGAAGCTCGGTTCCTTCAAGATTGCAATAATACCCTGCTGGTAACTCCTAACTAGAACGAAACCAATGCCTAGGGTTCTCGCCAGTTGTTCCTATCTTTAAGCGAACAATACTTGGATGTCACGTCATCTAGACAAGCGGTTACATCTCTTTGTGGTTTTCAGAGTTTGATCAGTCATAACAACTAGATATAACATCTGTTACTGTTCAGCGTCAGAGTTCTATGTAAAGATCTCAGTCCTATAAGTTTATTTATTTATTTGAACACAAATATTGCTACAAAGGAGCACCGAATAAATATGCGCCACACAAGTCAGTTGATTTGTGTATGGGCTGTGATACTGCCCGGGTACCCAGACTGAAGCAGGTGTCCTATATGAAGTTAGTCGGGGCCCAAGTAATTCATCGGTTATATATATGTATGACTTGTCCACCTGTTTATACCATGTTATGAACGTTCCATCTACACAAAGTTAATCCACACATTCATCATAATCACCGTTTTATTTTGTTATGTCGAAATAATAAATACAATATGTATTCATCTCAATAATATTAATATCTTTTCTTTTGATAACAGACCCACCATTTGACTCCGATATACATTCTGCTAACTCAGATAAACATTTTCTTTTGGAAAGTGATTGGAAACCAGATCCTATTGAAGCTTTATGTCAACGAGGATCTTGGCGTCGTAAATTAGATCTTTTAAGCATGTTAGTTAGTATTTATGGAAGTAAGAAAGCATTTTTAGTTGAATACAAACAATTATTGAGTCAACGTTTATTAAGACAGAGAAGTTTCCATACAGCAAGAGAATTAAGAAATTTGGAGCTGTTAAAACTTCGGTTTGGCGAACAGAATTTACATGAATGTGAAGTAAGTCGTTTGGTGTGAACTTGATTTTTTTTCTACCGTTATTTTGACATTGTGTCAGCATTAAACACTATTGCCTCTAGCATTCGCTATCAAACTTCTCTGTGATTTCAAAATTATATATATAATGACGAAGATTTTCCGTAATCTACCCCATATCTGGCTTGTTTATTAACGTATGCACAAGTTTTTTCATTGACTATCAAGAAAGCGAAAATTAGGGATTCCAAGCTACACTAATGGGTAGACTTGAAATTATCTGACCAATGCCTTGAGCCACCTTGTAGGCTTTTACAACTTCGTCCAATACATGGACGAATGAAGGTCATGATAACGTTATTATACGAACTTTGGGTGTACCAATCTTATCCTTATTTGTTACAATACATTTGTCCAGTCTGTCTCTAGGTTTCCTCCTATAGAGTTTTTAAAAGTCTTGTTATTCAGCTACCTCGTCAGTGACCACTTTTTGTGGTGAAAATTGGAGCGATTCTGAACGATAGTTAATCCTTATTTGCATATGTATTACAATACCAAATCAAGCAATAAAACTAAAGTTCATGAAGTCAATGAACAAACCATAAGCTCTGTATTTGTTGTTTTTAATTATCACAATGGTTCTTTCAGTGAATGAGTGTGATTTTATTTATTTGACAAGAAATACGTTCTGGTCCTTTGGAAGTAAACTATAAGTGTTAAGACTATATCGGTAGTTTGAGGACTGCGTTACCAAGATACTGTTAATAATGTTGGGGTTCAGCTCATACACTCCCCTCTTAATGGTCAGTTATTGTCATTCTTTGTCAGACTAGAAGTTTGACTTACCGCCTGAAACAGAAACCTGTATGTATCTATTCTTATATTTAGTAGCCTTGTTATAATCGATGTATATCGTTTTCAGAGTTGTAACTGTGATATACTACTCTTATTAGCGACTTATCATTACAGAGCCTATATAGCTATGTAACTCATATGTTTTATTTGCATAAGCTGTCACTCACCGTCCACGTTTAACATACAGTCAAAGGGATCTTTTGTGGTATTCGGATGAAACGATCGTTTTATTGTTGTCCAGTCATACATCCGAACCCCTTCCATTTACATCTGTTCTTACACCTATAAATAACAGTGTTGTTAGATTTCTCATAATTTACCTCAAAATTTAACAGTAGACAAACCCAAATGTCTTTAAATTCTAGTCTTATCCGCGTTAAATTTTTCTCTCACGTATAGGTTATGCTTAAAGATATTCGAGATTCGAAACGAATTGCTAATTTAGTATCAGAAGCTACGTCAAATAATTTAAAAGGAAAGCATTTAGATCAAACAGATAAATTATTAAACAGTCCTACCCTTGCTCCTGATGGTAATGAAATCATGGAATCAGATGAAACACAGTTAAAAGTTGATTGTTTGGAGAATAAAGCAACGTCTGTCGTATGTGTTACTGGCGCTACTACGACTCCCATTACTACGGCCAGTAACGATGATAATTTTATTTTGAGCAGTAATATTAGTAGTGCTAATAATATTGCTTTTCCTTTATCTGCTTACATTTTATCTATTCATTATTGGCCAGAATTGCTTGATGATAAATTTAAAATACCTGAAGATTTTCGTCCAGTATTTGAACACTATGAACAGTAAGTAGTATATTGGATCAACAAGTTTATTTAGGATTTATGTATTGTATGTATACTTAAATTGCTTATTATTAGTCTATGTTATGTATTTGTATCATGAAAGGGTTTTACATCAAACCGAAGATTGTTTCTGAAATTCAACGACCTGTCTTACTGTGAAAGCAGATCGAAGTTCACTTGACTTTAAAAAATATTAATTCTAGTCAACTTTATATTGTCCAATTGTGTTTTACGACTAAATCGTTTATCTCAAAGTAACACTCGTAATCTTTCTAACAGTATATTTCTTATTATTATTCAACTTCCTGTAATCTATGGTTTTAAACCCATAACGTACGTAAAATAGATAGATAGTGGCTAGCAGTGGAATCCAAGACGTGCGTTTCGTCATATCTGGGACTCGACAGCCGCATGTACCTGAATCCCAGATTTGATGTCTACTTTGGGACTCAAACCCAGTACCATTCGCTTCAAACCCCATCGCATGGTCCACTTAGCTACTGATTCTATATAACCAATCGTGTGCAACGAGTATGAGATTTAATTCAATTTGAAGTGGGTTGGATTATCCTATTGGTTTTTTTACTGAAAGTCAATCAGTCCTGGTTGCCATATGGCCATCTTTTGCGGATTCCCTTGCCCCATCTATCTTACATCAACTTGTGTCTCAATGACCATATTGAGATAACCGGCACATGATCCCTAATGCCAACCACAACTGATTAAACTTCCGTCAAAAATATCAACAACGCGATAATCCAAACCATTCTAAATTCAATCAATGACGCCTCGTTAAGTAGACGTGATCAATTACTAAACAAAATACTTAATAATAATAATCTATATATTCTGAAAATAATAATTACAGAATTCACAGGCATGACCAATTTAATATAAATAGTAACATTAGATGTACAGAACAAACATGTGGTAGAAGAAAGTTTTAGGTATACTAGTTCAGTAATTGTTTAGGTAGTACATGTATTGCAGATAACACTTCATTTATGGTAAGGTCTAGGTTGAGTGATGTATCGCTGAAGCATATCCATCCACATTTAGCCGTATTAAGCTCCAGTTACCATTTTAAGCACCACTGCGCTACCTTGTTAACCTCCATGCTGATGCAATTTTCCACTTATGATTCCTACACCATTCGCAAAAATACCACTGAAAAGGTCTGCTATAGTTTTAGAGTCGTGTATAAAAGTGCTATTATGCTGGATGCATGGTATATCAACATTTTGAGTTGCTTTAGCGCGTTTATTGAAAAGGAGAGTTAAGTTTTGCACCTTTGAGTTAGTATTGAGTGCTAGTATCTCCTCATTAATGGCTTTTAACCTATGTTTCTCTTCAATTTGATTAAAAATTATTGTTATTTGTGCAACTGCCGTGAAGTCGCTTGCCGTAAAATAACGATTCTGCAGGCGTCTTAGTATATATAATTCGTAAGGTTTACTAAGCCTGTACGTTATAAGAGGTACACAGGAATCTAAACAAGAGTCAACGATCAGATAGAATTCATCGATAGCATCCATGAGACTATTACATGAAAAAAGTTATCCCAGTCTAAAAGTTTAATCAGTGAATGCAGGAGGTCCCAGTCAGGATGCTTATAGTCTCTATATTGATATGTTTTTTGAATGGGTCGATTATAAGAGGGATAGATAGGGAGAGCGCAAACTACTATCTTATGGTCACTGCTTTCAAATTCATCGTATACTTTTACAGATAGTGGGATAACATCTCTAGTTGTGGTACGAACCCACTGTGACCAGCAGTGCATGTTAATGGTTGCCGAGAACTCATCATTACATGACTGACAACTACCGGTGCTCCAGTTAATCCCAGGATAATTGAAATCCCCAGTGATAACCTTAGCATTAAAGTTTAGAGCAGATGCATGTATGAATGCATTGATAATAAGATCACTCCCATTATTCGAACTATCAGGAGCTCTGTATATACACCCAAGGAGTAGACTATGATACAGGATGTTGACTGATATTCAGACTGATTCTGGTAAATTATTCAGGATACTATCTTCAACTTTATTAGTTGTTAGGGTATCCAAAGCATATATAATACAACCACCTCCTCGCTTAGTTTCTCATCAACTCACCTCACTTATGATATAAAGGGCGAGAATAAGGCTTGAGTGTCCAAACAGTAGCAGGTGACTTTCTTAGGGGGTCACTTCCCAAGTTTTTCACCTAGAGATCTAATCCACAAGGTAATGGAGCAACGTTAGGAGATGCAGGCTCACGGTAGCCGGTGACCAGTAATTGGTTCATACGCCATTTGTTCCCTCAGGATCCTGGATCCCATGTGCACAGATGGTTTGGAATCAGGGTTTCCTAATTTCTCTAGGTGGACTCTCCGTTTCCACTAACCCGGTTAAAAGGCCGGACATTCGCTTTTCGTCCTCTCAATTTCGTAATCAGCGTCCCTTCTGCTAGAACGCAGTGAGTAGGATTTTCCTTGCAGCAGCTGTATACGCATGTCTATGTGAGAGCATTTCGAGAGGGATAGTGGACTCTCCCTGCCCTCGGCCGTACCAGGTCATTTAAGGACGTTTTAAATGATTAGTTTGGCTAGTGAAATCAAAATCCATGTTGATTCTATTAGTTGAGACTTTTTAACACGTTCTTGCTGCATAGTCAATAATTTTCCCAGTAGAGTGGACTAATTTATATTTGACTGTTGTTATTCTTTTATGCTGGTTGTATCAATAGTTGTAATGCCTCATATTGTGTAACTTTTGGAATTCATACTTGTTTTCTTGTTCGTCTATTTCACAATTGAAATAAACATTGACTCCATTGCATATACGTTCCGAGGCATCTGTGTGTTTGTGTCCGTTTCACTTTGTTTCAATATCATCTATTAAGTATCTTTAAAGTGGAATTTTAAAACAGTATATATCAACTCAAGAAAAATCATGCCTTGATAAATATTTCATAAAACAAGGTTAGAATTGGTTGAATTCTAGTAGTGTAGTCTAATCAGTAACAAACTATGCTTTATGTATCTCATTGGGAAATTCTTTATTTTAGATGTTTCCAACGTCTTAAAGGCAATAGAACACTCAATTGGATGCATAAACTGGGTCTAGTGAATATCGATCTTACACTTGGCAAACGTAGCGTGAAAATTGATGTTACACCGTTGCAAGTATCAATTGTTCATCTATTCACAAAACAACGTACTTGGTATATAAGAGATTTAGCTCAAGTAAGTAAATCTGTTTCTTACTAGTTAACCTAAAGTTCTTACCCAAAACAATCAGTCCGATATCACTTTTTATTTAAAAGGTTATTTGCTTTTTGATGAATGTTTACGACACACTCCAATCTGCTAGCCTTTAGAATGCTGAACAAGACGCATAATTTTCCCAAAAGACTGTACACATCTGTTGTTGCTCTTCAAAGTGAACACGACCTGGCGACTAAAGGATCTAGACGAGTGAATTTGAAGTATCGGATCCGTAACTTCAGAAGTAAAATAGGCTTTACAGGCGATTGAATACGTCTATCAAGTTTTGGGGTGCATTCTTTCCTACTTTGTTTGTCTCAGTAGGCTATGTTATGAAGCTATTAGACTCGAATCTACTACTTTCATGTACTACTTTTACATTTACTCTTGGCATTTATGTCTGAGTAATCTCATGATACTTCACAGGGAAGTATGATTGCATACAAACAATAACTTGTGAGTTTATTTGTTACAACAGACAGCTGTTTGAAATACGATCAGCCATCCCGCTTTCGATACAGCAAACATACGTTGATAGAATGCAAACAAGCCTTTTTATCCATGTGTAATTTTTATCAGCTGTCACCCAAACTAAAATTAATGAAACTTTCAAATTAAGTTCATTTTATTAAATTTGCACCCCTTCAAACAAGTCACCAATTTATACTGTTAATTCTTATCTGTCAATCAAAGATATGTTGTTTATTGTGACTTAAGTGTAGTTAAAGCACTTACGTACGCATGTTACTGCCAATGGAAAATAGGCGACCGACCAACATTCTCAAACCCACTCAGTCCTGGGCCTTCCTTTCTAGTTCCATCCAATTGTTGTTCATTCATCCCATGTCTGTCTCTATTTCTCGGCGTAATGTGTCCATTGGTCTTCCTCTTCTCCCTTGGCCTTGAGGATTCCAAGTGAGGGCTTGCCTTGTGGCGCAGTTGGGTGCTTTCTTCGATGTGTGTACTACCCACCTCCAGCGTTTCTTCTTGATTCCTTCTCTCCCACAGTAGATTGTTGCTGATAGTGTCTGGCCAACGGATCCGAAGTATATTCCGTAGGCAATTGTTAATAAACACTTGTATCTTCTGGATGATGGCTTTCGTAGTTCTCCAAGTTTCCCCACGGAACTGACTTTGATGTCGGTTGACTCCGCCTGGAGCCCCTCTGGGGCTACTGTCGGTCTCGCGCCCGGATAAAGGAGGAGGGTTGAGCATGAGGTTAGCAATGCTATCCCTTAGAAAACTAACTCGCTAAAAAATGCTAACTAGAAAAATAATCCAAACCATTTAAACTGCCCTGGGAGTTAGAAGGTCTTCATTTAAAAGAGTTATGACACCTCATAGTGAAAGCCGAGTTCCTTCGGAAGTCACGAGGCTGACACCCCTTCTGACAACCAGAGCAACGATTAACATAGGTACATGGAATGCTCGTACAATGTAGGAGACCGGGAGAATCATCCAAATTGCTGCAGAAATGAAAAGATACAACCTGGAGGTGTAGTTAAAGTACTTGATTTTCAATCATTCCATCATAGGTCCAAACTCTCCACTTCTCTTACTTCGATTTTACCAATCAAAATACCACTACTAGTTTCCACATTTAAAATGTAGCTCAAAATTGAGCACTGCTACATTCTGCTTTTTAATACTTTCTGACCACGACTACTGTTTTCGTCTCTTCCCAAATCAGAACGAGAATTAAAAGCGACCAATATGTACTCGAATAATCTAAATGACAAAGATACTGTTAAGAAGGAAACAAAAATAGATAATTCACTGATAAGTCAAGTCAGTTAATTGGTTCTTTACACACATTAGGTAAGTGGTTAAATGCTAGCTTAACTCATTCGAAATTATTGATTGATCGACCATTTCAAATTATGCGTAAGTAATTACTGTGGTTGCTGAATAGATCAGTTTTCTTCTAGTCTTGTCCTTTTCCTTGGGTCAACATAGGAGTCTTTTTCCATTGCGAGAAGTTGCAGTTATTCCTCAACCATAGTAAACAGTCTTACCAGTTGTAGTAATCAGTATTTATATCAAGTCACGACACTGACATATCAATTTAGTTTCAAGTCATTACAGATACAGTAATAAAAACATTATATTTTATATAGAACTTATAAAGGAATCCTCTTGATTCATCCAACAGCACTGATTGGTTGAGTGCATGGATCAATCATCAACGTATTACAACCTGAGTCTAACTAGAATATTCAGGATTCTATCCCGCTAACAAATATACAAGTCTAATTTATTAGTTGTTTAGCTATACTTATATACCATTTACTTGTTTTCGTTACTATTATTGACATATTTGTCCCCTACCTTCTATTTTTTTCTTAATTTCTTAAGAAACTAGAAAGTCAAATCTCCACTATTCGAACTAGTTTATATATGTTTATTCAGTTAGGATTTATACGACTATCTGATTCACACGATAGTAATAACCATGTAAATTTTACAAGTGAAAATCTAGAAATCTATGAAGTTTGTGATGAGACAGATACGACTAATTCAAATGAGAAGTTAAGTAATTCAAATAGTATAAATTATTCAAATGATCCTGAGAAAATTGATTCAAACACTATTGAAGCAACAAATAATTGGATGTTTACATCACAAGATCATTCTGATTCACTTGTAGCTAGTGTTAGAGAACGTAAAGAAAAGGAATTACAAGTAAGTACTAATAATACTCATATTAATTTGTACACTATATGTTATATAACATTCCTATTATATTCCATATTAGTTCATTAGTTTACATAGTTGTGACACTTGTTTGAAAGGTATCAACACACTCAATAGAACAGTATTAGTACTATTAAATGCAATATTGAACAAGTTTAGTTTCTTTTGAATACACATTCATGTAGTTTTAATGAAACATCGTTGCGCTACTGACTCACCCCTCAAAGGGTAGTATCCTTAATAAATATCATGTACACAGGACACACTAAGCTGTGCAATCATCCACCTTCCTCCCTTTAAATCGACATCTTTAGACATAATAGCTCAATTTTGTTATCCCTTTTTAATTGCACCATTTGATGACACCATAAAGTAAGGCTATCGGAAATGTATGACGATGACATTAGCCTGTTACCTCAATGTCGTTAAACTGCTCGATATTATAAAGATCAATGAAATTAAACTTCGCCAATTAATGACCACTCTTCAGAAGTGTATTTTAACCATCAAATTTCGAAGCTATTTTTGCATGCTTTAAACTACTCGTACTCGTTTTCACACTTGAAATTCAACCATTTCAGTCAGTCAGTCAGTCAGTAACAACGTAGAACTTCGTACGTACGTACATCAGTTCGAGTTGCCACACCACATTAGCACAGAGATGCAGTTGTCGATTCAAATCCCGTAGTGGTAGAGGTAATAAGAGTATAAGGAGTAATCGGGAAGATTAGGGTTTGGAGATGTTATTTAAAGAGTATAATCCATTGAAATAAATTTGGAAAGAGGAAAAAAGGGACATGAATAATTCAGATTAGAATTTAGGAGAACATAGAGAGTGGGTGCACCTGCACCATTGCAAACGATTCTGAGCCATGTCATTCAGGGTCTCTAACCATCGGTTGCTATCATCTCGTGGTCCCCAACCAGGTAGTCTACACCTACCAACATGACTCAGTCCACTTGTCAGTGACTTCATGGACTTGTGCCATGTTTTGGTTTGGCCGGTGGCATTTAAGAATAATCTTCAAATAACGAAATTCAATAACAAGCTATTCCAACTTATAGTTGAAGCGTCACGTTTATCAGGCTGTAAAATATCAATAATAGAGTATTTTGCTGCATGTGCGTTTGCTTTTTACTTAAAAGATCATCCATACGAATCATTGCTTATACTTGACAGTACCAAAATCAAGCAGTTTATGTAGAGAAGCTGAAGCTTATCTTTCGATAAGTTTAAGCGTCGCTTTCAGTGCCTTAACCTATATCCCGTGTGAGTTCGCAAGGACTTCCATACCGATTATTTCCCTGCCATTGAAGCTATTCGGAAGTAAAGTATTACTCATCTGAATCGTGCTTGCATAATAATTATGTAGTAGATAAAACACAACTATTCGTGTTTATTGGTTATATGTATTTGTCCCCACATACAAAAGGTTGTAAACATAAATACTATCCATGAATGGACATTTGATTTATACGTCAACATTGCTCTCAAATAAGTCAGATACGTTTCAGTAATAAGAGGGAATAATTGTTCTTGTTATGAATAACTGTTTTATTTCATTTAAAGTACATAAATCCTAATACGTAACAAAAAGTGTGCTACACTTATAAAAAAATAAAAAAGTGGCAGTATAATCAATAAATAAATGGGCAGAAATAGTAATCGATAAAAGGTAGATTTCAGTGTAAAATACAGCTCAGTCAGTAACAACGTTCTACGTTGTTACTGACTGACTGATGACAGCTAGGTTACTATTTTCAGTTAAGGATGCTCATTCTATTTTGATTATCACTGAAACAGAACTTATACACGTCGATGCAAAGAAAGGTGGATATCGATAACAGATGAATATTTATTTATAAAATGTACCGTACTTTAGTTCATGTGTAACAACTTTAAGTTTATGCATATTTTTGCATGTTATTGCATTGTTTATGACTGACTGATGGTACATTAAACCATATATAGCTAAATTTTTGTTTCGATTTCATATTTACTCTTATTTAGGTATTTTGGTCTTATATCACTGCTATGTTAACAAACCTTGGAAGTTCGTCCTTAGATCGAATCCATTCGATGCTTAAAATGTTCGCACTCGGTTCTACATCCAGTTTAGGATTTAATAGAGATGAACTACGCCGATTTCTAGATAAGAAAATTAGAGAAGGCCAACTAAGTTATGATGGTGAAATGTATAAATTAACAATCCCTGATGTGTAAATACTTTAAGTGTATTGTACAAATAAATATCGTAAAATCTTTTTAATTTAAAATTACTGTATATTTCTTCATTGTCGTTTAATAACAAAAACATAAATTTTCTAGGAATTAAGTAAAGTAGCGAATCACCCTGTATTTTTCTATGCCTGTGAAACATGGTCTATGGAATGAGACACGCGTGAGATGCAGATTCCCAATTGTCTTCGGAGTATGTCCCGCGTATCGCGAATAAGCGTGAAGATGAGATGTATCTAGGCCATTTATAGTGTGTTGTAATTGACAACTGTTAAATACGCAACAGGTATTTAGATTTTCGTTCATAACAGTCCTATCTACCTTTTCGTTTGGAAAAGCAATTATCTGTGTTTTCAATCAACCGAGGGATGACCATGTTGTGAACAAAAATTGTCACCCTTGATGAGAGAAGATGAACTTCTTTGATCTAATTATCTTATTTTAGGACACTATAGAAACCTTGCAAAAATGCAATTCAAAAAGGGGGGTTCCCAACATATTTTATTAATTTTATATCGGCTGATATATTGGGTTGATCAGAAATCGACTGAATAATAAGTGAACGGTAATTAGCCAAAACACAGGTTTCATTTTTAAGAGATAATATGCCAAGAGGCAAACGTACGAATGAGTACATATATGGTCGATTTGGTTTAATCAATAAAATTTATCACTTTGTTCTTTCATTCACGTAACCGGTTGGGCTCGTGTATAGTAAGATCGCGTATCAATATCAGCTCCCAGATCCTATAAGTCACAAGTTTATTTAAGAAAAACCAGTTATTACTAAGTTATTTGGAGTTTCCATCTCACTCTAGATCTATGCACAAGGGTATCTCAAATAATTAACTATCAGGGTGACTGGTAAACCTCAGTGAAGTCGAGAGCGTTTGCTGTGAAATTCAGGAGTGGCTATTAATATTTACTTATTTTTCTTCTAACATCTACTGACAGTAACTAAGTATCTCTTCGACAAACAGGTATGACTTACGCGACTGGCGAAACCTATTTCTGAAAAGAAAAAAATCGACTGAAGCACTTGTAAATGAATTTATTTTTGAGAAATAATCAATGTGACGTACAAATAGCAAGATATAACGAAACTACTGCTGAAAATCGTACAAAAGGAGATGAGACAGTTCTGAGTTTGACAGACGATAGTACGATGAAATTATTTCCTACAGAGATCGAATCGTTTAGCTACATCGCTCCAATTTATAATATCCCAAATCGCCTTTACATAGTCTGGACGTACATTTTTGTACTGAAGATAATATGCATGCTCCCAAACGTCAATCCCAAGTAAAGGTTTCAAACCTATAAATTTTAATAAAATTCAATAGGTACATTAAGCTTTGAATAGAGGTGTTAATAAAGATTTTTAGTATTTGTCAAAAATTTCTACACAAAAGAGTTTAAGATCGCTTTCACTTTATTATTACCTGTGATATATTGATGGCGCTAAAATGTTCTTATGTTTACACTATAATATCTGTCATTATTCTTAGGATTTTGTAGTGTTACATTGTAAGAGCCTTATTTATTTACTTAAACACATACACCTTGGCACAAGGGGGAACCAAATACATATGCGTCACACTTCACTCGATTTGTGTGAGGGCTGAGATACTCCTTAAGCGCCCATACCGAAGCACGTGGCTTTCTTAGGAGGCCACAACCCGAGTCTTTGACCTAATCCACGAAGCAGTGGAGCATCTTTAGGAGATGCAGGCTCATGGTAGCCGGTGACCATAAATAGGTTCGTACGTTATTTGTTCCCTCAGGATCCGGGTGTCCGTGTGCACCACTGGTTTGTAATCAGGGTTTTCCAACTCTCCTAACTGGGATCCTCCGTATGCACAAGCCCGGTTAAAGCGCCGTCCTCTCAAATTTGTAAACAGTATCCCTTCTGCTAGAAGGCAGTGAGTAGGACTTTCCTAGCAGCAGCTGTATACGCATGTCTATGTGAGAGCATTTCGAGAGGGATAGTGGACTCTACCTGTCCTCGGCCGTATCAGAGCATTCGAAGGCTATGAGTTAATCTTACCGTCATACTTAGTGATGATATCAACTAAGATACTATCATGGAAATGACTTGATCATCCTTGTAAGTTTCAATCATAGACAACAATCAATTCTTAAGTTCTGACACCATCCAACTGCACGTTATGAAATAGGTAAAGAGAACCTGGGAACTGAAAGTTAACAGTTGAGAATTGAGTGCTTTAGTTGCGAATACAGATCTTTATGGGTTAATGGACCTTAAGTCATAGTTGTTTTGTGAATCCAATAAATACCATATTTGGACAAACTGTAGTACAGGTGAAGCTTTAACGCAAACTTAAACCACAGCTTTGCAACTAGGAGTTAGATAACAGAAAAACTATACTCCTTACACTCTGAAGCTTATTAGTTAACCAAATGGCATTATGCGTATGTGAAAGTCATCTTAAGATTTACCCGTAGTCCCTTCAAGAGGGTCTTGATTAGCGCATGTGGCAATTTGTAAACGCTTTGTGTTGGGATTATATCCAAGCCAACCCCAACCCGAACCCTGGATAGCAATTGTTGCAGCAGACAGTTTTGACTTGAAGTTATCAAACGACCCAAACTCATCATTAATAGCATTAGCTAAACTACCCGTAGGGACACCCCCACCTTGAGAACTAAGATTATGCCAAAAGATGCTGTGATTGATATGTCCTCCACCATTAAAACGGAGTGCTGGCTAATAGAAAACATTTAAAAATATTGGAAAAGCAGTGAATTTTAACACAATTAACGGGGTCCACTACCAAATAAAATTGTTTAGAAATGTCATGCTTATCAACAAAAGGAAGCAGCTGACTAGCATCCCCAGTTAAAATTATGGCGCAAAGCTGAGTAAATAAACTTGAGTTAGATGAATGATTTGATACATATAATTTAGGACGAGAGGGAGTAAGTTTGGAGGTGCAAAACGATATATTTAATGAAGGTATAAATTAATAAGCCAAACATATGAGCTGCTAGTATATCATTCTATAGTTTACTATCAACTTACATCTTTGTCAAAGCCAAACCACGTTTACGACTAGAACTTTTTCGACTAAAGTCCTTGTTCCTAACTTGGAAAACAACTTTCTACCGATTTCAGTACGGACGAATAATTGAAAAAGACCAATACGACATTTACATTTCTTGGCCGATGTAACACTGCAATTACCCATTACTCCGTTACTGCTTGCTTATAGTTTTTGAAGCAAGTCCTTCCTCACGAGGTCACCGTAATACATTGAGGTTTTGAAACTAGACAAGCAATTCACGACTTCTAATAGGCTTGATACAGTAGACCAAAAATAGCAGACTTAGTACTGTTCATATATTTCAGTCAATTACGGAACAATGCATTAGCGTGATAGTTTAACTTTGAGTGTGAGGTTTATTGTTTTTCTACAGACAGACTCCTAAGACTGAGTTCTTCAGTTTGCAAATGGTTAAAAAGTGTAGAGTAACCAGCACATAACCTAAAGAAATCCTCATATATTATAACTAATTAGTGTCAATTGTTTAGTGTACCAGTTAGTTATTATTACTAAACTTACAAAATCATTATTCGCAAGATTTTATCATTTTGATTAAGGGAAAAAAACTCCCTTATATAGAATTTAATGATAGTTTCTAGCGAAGTATTCAAAGTCAATGACCTGTCATGTGTAAGGATGTCTACATAACCGATTTACGTCTTAAAATGTGAAAAAACCTACTATTTTCATATTATAGTATGAGGTACTATGTATTAAGCATTTGAAGTGACACTCAGACGGAATACTTATATCTAAGTATAAATACTCCTCCCAAGAATATATCATTTTCACCAATATTTGAACCACGACGACTGACCTGAAGAGATACCATTTTTGTAACGTCACTTTTCGAGATAGCTTCAGCAAGCTGTTCCTCAGCAATATTGAGATTATTAACATATGCTGCATGATGTTTGGAATGATGTAACTGCATAATTTCTCCTGATATTAAGGGTTCCAAAGCATTGTGTTCGTATGGTAAAGGGGGCAATGTGTGTTTAAAACGTAGTCCATAATTACGAATGATACTGGATCTGAGGATGCGTGAAGTAGCCATTGGGGCACGAAAAGTTATAACTCCTGTAGCGTCTACAACTCCTCGCGCACTTCAATGCCCAAATTTAAACCTCAAATCCTGGTTGTCGGAGATTGCTTGTACTCTGGGATATGTGTCTGGGTAGAAATAGAATACTTTGAGTTTCTGGGAAGAATGGTCCCTCTTATATTTTATATGTATCTAATGATGTCGTTCAATGTGTCACTTTCCTACATTTAACTCTTTAGGGATTGGAAAAATACTGTAGTTAGTTCTACACTAAAATGTGGATAGAGACAGATTGTACCCAACTACTGACCTGTCAGTCTAGCCAGCTTAGTAGTAGTATTGGTGTAATAAATAATCCTGGTTAGGTACTTAAGTTACATATCACCATACAATCAGTCAACTCCTAAGCAACACGGGTTTCAGTATAAGCATTAACGCTTAACCAACTTACTTATTGCGAGAGAGAATGGGAAAACAGACCAAAATAATGATTTCTCTGTCAATGCTGTATACATAGATTTTAGCAAAGCGTTTGGTTGGGTTTCTCTCTCAGATTTTGTGCAGAAACTTTCGAAATTTGGAATTATAGGTGTCGTACAAGAGTGAGTGAGAAACTTCCTCTGTGGCCAGGAACAAAGGGCGACGATAAATCGAACGCCCTTTGAGTGGAAGCTAGTCAAAATGATATATTCTAAGGCATCATCGTAGATCCCCTCCTTTTTCTTTTCCACGTAAATGAATCACCGCGACTACTTAAGTAATCAACATTATTGTTTGCAGATGATGTCAGAATCTGGGAAACAACAAATAATGACGCTGATCATTTTGGTCTTCAAGCTGATCTAGACGAATTAGTTGAGTGGTCTCAAAGTTAGTGCCAAGAAATTCATTCCAGAAGTAGTGTGCAAATGCACATCAGACAAGACAATATTCGCCAGTATGTAGTCAATGGCACATCGCTTTCGTATGTGCTGGTACACAAAGAATTGGTTTGTCGTTGGTCTAGTATACTGAGTAATATCTGTAATATAAGAGTATTTCCAGTAAGGTTGATGTCACGACTGTACAGAAATTCATATTCGTAAAGATATCCAAGGGTAGTTACGATGTGCCAAGTCATTGGGAAGCCGCCTATAAGCCGTCTATGTTCCATAGCATTGAAATTCATTGATTATATATCAATGGGAAAGGGATTATGAGCCGTACGGCACATCACGAATAGATTTATCCTAATCATTCCATCCTGCATAGATTACAAAGTTACAAACCATAGATGAAATAACTAAAGTCCAATTTGTATTCTAAGTACCCTTCCGACTAACCTCCCTTAAACTGACTCCGTGTAGCATCTTTTTTCAGATAACACTATATGATACAACGGTTTTTCCAGAGAACGTTATAAGCAAACACTGGAAATGGTTATTAAAAATTCCAAAGTTGGACTACCTAATGTCCTGGAAGAAACTCTAAAATCGAGTCTGCATTGTCGGTTGTATAATGCAAATGGGGAAGAATGTCTTGACCATACCATGGAGAGGTTATCATGTCCTTTGTTTTGATGATAAGTATATAGTAAATACAGTGGAACGGCTTACGGCTAGTACCATGTACTTACTTATGTCAAGAATGCCGAATTTTATAATGGTTCGATCATAAATTCCATGCACGTCTAATCGAATAGTAGAGTTTTCACAGGGACCTTGTGTCTCCTGAATGATCATGTAGTTGAATTTGATATTTTGAACCAAAAAAAATCACAACGTGACCAGTCACGGCACTGGGCCTTGTTGAATACTGCTTAATCTTATAAATCAATAAGACATAGCAGAGTGAAGTTCGATGTCCGCATTACTTAGCCGAAAAACCATTTGATCTTCGCCTCCATGTGTAGCTAAAAAATTGACCAGCAGTCGAAAGACTGCACCATGATATCACATTCGTATACATACGTGGCCAGCTTTTCTCTACTTCGATGGTAATGTACTCCAAACAATAGAACAATAGGATAGGTTAGTTGTATCCAAACCCACTAAGTCTCTCCATAACACCAGGATTGTATTACATCCTGTTTACATCGACACGTTTTTTTCGCGTTTCAGCACCTTAAGACCTCTTTGTATTTGAATGGTGCTCACGTTGCAAAATGCCCAGGTCATTGTGGCAAAGGTTGTGATTGACGTTGGTTGATTGTTGTTAGGTCAGAATTCCTCAGGCAACCTCGCTAAGGGAGCTGTATGCCGTTTACAAGTTCTTTTCTAGTGTATTCATCGAGATATGCCCTTTTTCGTATTCGCAGACTCAACTAGAAGCTTAGTGTTGCTCTTCATAGACATTGGTGAAATAACCCGATACGTTTTTAGTATTATTATTCTGTCCTACTTGCTTTTCGTGTGCAGTTGTGTTGACCTGCTCGTCTAACATTAGCATGTAACAGACTGCAAGCCATGAGTCAACAACTTCCTGCATGGGTGTTACATAGAGAACACGCAACCTCATAACAGTGGGTTAGATTTATACTTTGAACTTATAGAAGCAGGGAGGAGTTTCAGTCGGAGCGTGACAAGAAATAATAATTCTTGACCAAATTAAATCACCAAGTAGTCATCGGCAAAGTAACATTGTCAGATCCGGAGCCGAATGCGTGCACAGTCTATTTATTTCAAGGGGTTAGCTACGACTACATGCTATTCTATCCGTTCTTCATGGACTGGCTACAAAGCCAGGACTTCAAGGATAGTGGGGTCCAAATTCATCGTTAGATGCATTTCTACTGACACACTTCAGTTGAGCGCTTTGCACCTTTGGGATAGGTTACATAGAGACTTTTCTAAGTAAGGTCTTCGGTTTACTAATATCACTTTGAACATACTAGGATTCATATCACATCTTAGAAGAATACCTGCCGTCAAATCTGTACTTGAGAATATCGATATAGCATAATCAGAGCACTGGAATTCGCCTAGTTCATATTTCGTTATTGGTATTCCCTATTGTTTAGAATGTTTAGTTATATTTATTTTCATCTGTACGATAGCCACTGTTTGTTAGCAAGGAAGCAGCTAAATGGAAAAGTTTGGTGTAGGTTATGTCTTAGAGCTTAGGTGAAATATAATTTACGGGTAAAATGAACACTCCTGTAATTTATTTCTACATCGCTAATCATCTATCATTGTCAGTATAACTTTGATCATGAGCATTAATCCAATCTGTTAGTGCTGTTGGATAAACGCTTTTCGATTCACACCACTACTTGTTTTCGTGTAAATTAATTGCATTGGGGTAAAGTGGATATTAGTTTTGAAAGTATAACGTTAATCTATCACTGGTTATGTTCTAATACACAATTTCTTCCAACAGCCAACGCCTTTTGGTCATTTTTTCTCGGGCTATCATTATTGAAGTACATGGGGAAGAGAATAACGTTTTTCTGTCGTGTCCACTTAGTGTATGTTTGATTAAGGGCGAAATTTCCTAATATCCGACTTTTACGAAACAGGGCATGTGGCAAAGATGATTGCGTTACATATGTAGTACACCAAATGACTCCTAACAACAATCTTCAGAGCATCGTTTACTCTACTTGACACTGAACTGATCAGAAGTTTTAGTTAGGTCATGAAAATTGACAGTTACCGTATAAATAACAATAAAGACCTATTTTAAGCTTTCAACTTTGTTTTGTATATTTAACCTATGCAAAAACTCTTTAGAGGCTATTGAACATTTAAACACAGTGCTATAGTGATAGAATACTATGAGTTTTCAAAAGTCACTCAACAATGTGCGTATGTAATACATTCGAAATTTCATTCTTCTGGCTTTTAGACTTTATTTTCAGTTTGTTTCAGTGTTACACTTGTGTTAATACTAGCTGTTATCGATCGCTTTGATTAGAATTATTGATGTGTTCTATGTGCATATGATTCGTAAGCCCTGTTTTTCCTATTGTTATTATTTTTCCCAGACCTCTAAACACGCTACCTCTACGATGACTTTCAGGCGAGACGCAAACTGTTATACGCATACATTTGGTTGTGGGATTTAATATCAGTACAGTTCCAATAATCTGATCGACTTGTACACGATGAGCATTGGTAAGTGGTAGTTTATAGAAGTTCGCTTTTTACTTGTCAACAATATGTTGTGCCGTTTGTTATTTTCATTGTCTTAAAGTTGATGGCTGGTGGGTAATGTATTAATTGGGAACTAGTATACTTATGTTTCTCGGTGAATGTACATTCATCGAGGAACATTAGTATACTATTCTATTATGAATAAATCTAGTTCTAGTGTTATTAGTTTCTAAACAAACTAATCGTAGAACAATTTGAGATACTTTAAATGAAACCATCAACGTCATGTAAACATCTAGGTTTGAAGGAATTATTATGTTTATTAAATTGGTATTAAATCTATACAACTATTTATCCAACTCGGAATACAACGTCTGATCGGGACTGTGACTATCAAATGGATTGCCCCGATCTTACATGGATAAAATGCGTTCAGTTGTACGATTAATTTAGATGTTTTACCTGTGAATCCTTAAAATATTGCCTTCATTTTTTTTGGCTATCTGGTTATTTATTCATCCGTTAATTATATTCGGTTGATATATTGCTCTATAAATAGTTGAGATTCATTAAATAAGTGGGACTCTGAACGGTGTAAATTCATTTTATTACAATATAGACTAGACCGATTTTTATAATAGTTTTCTTTATATTCTATGATTGAGGAACTACAATACAAATGTTCTTGAGTATTTATTTAAGTAACTGAATCAACTAGCATATACAGTAATAATAATAATAAAGTTGTAATAGGATTAAGTGAACTAATCTGGACTGAGATCATGGTAGTTCTGAATTAACACTAGGATTAGATTTCTTCATGATAGAATTAGATTATTGTTGACACTGGCACGTAGCACCACTAGCAGTTGTATTAAAATATAAAAATCACATTGACAGTTGAATATTCAGTAAATCCGGGACTGAATTTGACTGGTCTGATCCTTATTAGCAGATAAACAGATAGTCAATCAAACGAAGTGGATATTATATGGATTTATATACGAAGCATTCAAATCGATTGTACAACAACTTGGACATACGTTAACCAATAAAATCGGATTAAACCATTCGATAGTCATACTCCAAGCCAGATGTTTTATTTCGAAATGAATATACAGTTATGTGCATTTAACATTCTTGTATTTCTATTCTAATATAACTGTTGATGATTCTATTTCCATTGTTGATATGAGTCGAGTTCATACAAAAAAATGTTCAGCTTATGAATCCTTCTAATATTGCCTTTGCTTGTGTTAACTAACTTTGTATCCATTATTTATCCCGCCCGTTGTTGCTACTTTGACGTTGTGGTCGGGCTTGTCTATCGTGATGAAGCAACCGAACTATACTGGCTAGAACAACCGTTCCTCAACGTCCTACCATATCAGACAGGTCGATTGAACAGCGGTAAGACTGAAAGCAACAAACCCAAGGTCCGAAAGTGAATTACTCATAAAAAGGTCGTGTGTGGCCAACCTCAAGCAATTGTCCCTTTGACACTGTCGTCACGCTCTCAGGTCACTAAGACCATAACTAATACAATTTCCTCTTCAGGTACCTCCAGAAGAACCCTTACACGGTGTGGGCAACTGGGAAGTGATAACCGCCCTCATATTTCTAACAGCATTCAAGACCACTGTATTCATCCATTATTTATATCAGCAGTTAAACATATTTAAAATTTTTCTCTATTATTTCTATTTTCAATCGTTGAAATTATGAGTTAATCGAAGCTAGATCAGCATGGAAAACTTGGGAACACTAGACGGCCGTTTCTTTCTATTATGGGACTCCTCAGCAGTGCGCATCCACGATCGCGCTGCCCAGTGCTTTCAGGTTTTCCATGATGATCTAGCTTCAATTGACTCATGATCTCAACAATTGATATTTCTATTTTGTACAAAGTTTTTTTTATATTTTTATTCCTTTATTTTTTGTATTTTATACTGATTACGTAATATCTTTCTATTTATGATAAATCAATCAATTAATCAATTAATCAATCAATCAATCAATATAATCAATAAAAGAAATTAATACGAATTACGAAAATTATTTAAATTTACTACAAGAACGTAATAAACAACGTAAATTATTAAATCAAAAAACGAATGATGATTTAATAAAAGAACGTTTAGAAAAAGGTTTTCAATTATATTTTAATGCAGCTACAAAATATTTAAAAAATAATTCTTATCCGTATCGTGATACTACTTATTATAAATTAAAGAATAAACATTATAAAAGTAGTACAAATAGAATAATTAAAAAAATTCAACGTAAAACATGGGGTGATATTTATATACCATTTTATCCAAATATATCAATAATTAATAAAAAAAATCAATCATTATTACAATTATATCATCCAAAATCTATATTATGTAAGAATTTACTTCGAATTACGTCATCATCCTCATCATCCGCATCATCAGCAGCATCAACAAGAGCAGCAGCAGCAGCATCAGCAGGAGTAGGAGTAGCATCAACACCAACCTGTAAACAAAATAATGAATCCATTAATGAAATAATAATAAATCAATCAGAAATAGAACAATCAAATCAAATTACATTTCATTTAGATGTATATAATAATTGGGGTAATCAATTATGGATTGGTTTAAATGGTATTGAAATCTTATTAAATCATTCTAAATCAATGAAAATCTATCCTAAACGAATCAATATCTATAAAATTAATCAAGAGGATAATACTACTACTACCACTACTAACAATAATAATAGTAGTAGTAGTGGTCCTTCATTATCCATGCAAAGTGATCATCTATTTAAATCAATATATGATGTCAAAACTGATCAAGAGATGTGGATCACTCATATTGATCATTTACCATTACGTATTAAATTTATGTATTTATTAAACCAATTTACATTTCATGATCTAATTACATTAAATCTATGGAATTATATAAATTCAGATTTATGTAATATTGGTGTGAAACAATGTCATCTTTATGTTATTTATGATAAGAAGAGATTTACATTATATCATGATATTCTACCAAATAACAATGATCATTCTATGGAAATGTCTGTCATTAGTATCATGTTCAAGATTAGTGACATAATATCTTTTGAACAATTTCATGGGATTACAAAGTTATTACATCATAATGATGATCATTTGAAAGAATCTTCTTTGAAACGGAATAGAAATCAATGTATTGATAATGATAATGAATTCAGTGATAATATTCCAACGAAATTCAATGTATGGTTTTCTAATTCATATAATCATGATACTACTATGACTACTACTACTACTAACACTATTACTAGTAATAGTAGTAGTTATACTACTGAAATTAATTTTTTATGTAATGTCAATGAAGATTTATTATTAAATAATTCATTAAATCAAATCCATATGAAACCTTTGATTCATAAATATCAATATATAGATCAATGCAATAATGATAAACAATCTAAAACATCATGGAATCCATTAGATATTTTTAATGATTATGATAAATGTCGAAGTTCTAGGAATAACAACAACAACAACAATGACGAAGAGGACAAGAACAATAACAACGGTAACAACGGTATCATCAACGACGATAATAATAATAATAATAACAACAACTATAGCAATGACGAAGAGGACAAGACCAATAACAACGGTAACAACAACGACGACAACAATAACAATGACGAAGACGACAAGAACAATAACAACGGTAACGACATCAACAACAGTAATACGGACAACGATTCATCTTATTACATCTATAATGAAATAAATAAACAACAACAATCTATCATATATTATCCATTAAGAATGTCTACAAAAACAATTAGTATCCCTGAATTACCATTTGGTTATAAATTATTATTTGATATTATATCTACATGGGGTGATCCATATTATGTTGGTTTAAATGGTATTGAAATATTTTTATCGAATGGTATGAATATAACAAAATTATGTCATATAACAACTAATTCATTAGATAATTCCAAAATGATCATTAATTTAATTGATGGTATTAATTGGACTAAAAATGATAAACATATGTGGTTAACAACATTTCATTATAATAAACGACATTTAATTGAAATAACATTACCTAAATGGATTCAATCATCTATTGGTTTAATACGTATATGGAATTATAATAAATCTTACATAGATTCATATTGTGGTGTAAAAGATTTAATCATTTATTTAGATAATCAACCAATATTTTATAATGAAATACATAAAGCTACTGGTTTAAATGATGGTCATTTAGAAGATTTTTGTGAAACCATTTTATTTTCTACAGATAATAATATATTAAATTTAATTGGACAAAATGATACTTTATTGAAATGTAAACAAGATTATAACAATGATGTTACCATGGTAACAAATGATGAACTATTGAATAAAGAACCTATGATATATAATTCTATGTATGATGTAAATGAGAATGATTTATTATCTAAAGCCTTATCACAATTAACTATAATAGATAATGATGATTTACAAATAATGACAACATATTATATTGAAATGACTTTACTTGAACCATGGATTAAAGGATCTAAATATATTGGATTAACAGGGATTGAATTTTTAGATAAACATGGAAATCCAATCCAAATCAAATCTGTATGCCTAAATGATGATGATGATGATGATGATGATGATGATGATGATGATGATGATGATGATGATGATAATGATGATACAGCTTTGTCGACTGGTGGTAGGAATATAAAAAATTTATTAAATACAAAAAATCATACTACTGATCCTAATGATATGTGGTATACTGTATATAATCCTAATTTATCACCTCCAATATTAAGATTTTATCCTAATATAAACAGCAATTTATTATGTTTATCACTATTCAATTCTATACGTATATGGAATTATAATCATCGTCAAATTGGTTATGATTATAGTTGTAAATTAATAAATATTAAATTAAAACAATTCAATTCAAATGATTCTATTCTAAATGAATTGACAATTTTATTAAGAAAAGCACCAGGACATTTAGAATATTCATTTGAACAAATTATTATGTTAACCGATGTACAAATAAATTATACTGATTTACATAGCTTAACAACCAGGTATAAATATAATCATTTACCAATAGGATTTGTATATCAATTCAATATATACTCGAATTGGTCTAATCAATTCTATGTTGGTTTAAATGGTATACAATTATTATCTGATGATGGTACTATTATACCAATACATAAAAATCAAATATATACCTATCCAAATTCAATAAATACTCTTTATAGTAATAAACCATTCTATTCTCATATATGTACAGTGGATAAATTAGTTGATAATATAATTACTAATAATTATAATCTTATGTCTAAACATTGTTGGTTAACTTCAATGATAGCAAATGAGGTTAATAAAATCTTTATTGTATTTCATAAACCAATTTGTATTGTTGGTATACGTTTATGGAATTATATGAGAATACCAGAATATGGTGTCAAAGAATTTACTATATTAATTGATGATCAATTAATATTTCATGGTTATTTACCAAAATTTCAAAAAGATTTCGATTTCAAATATGATCCTAATTATAAACATGATCCTGATCGGAAATTTGATCGAAAAAATAATAGAATTCAAATAAATGAAGAAAAATTATTTTGGACAAATAATGAACATTCAATAAGATCCTCTTATTCTGTTGTATCATTTGATAAGGATATTTTAATTAAATTAGGTGAAAATCCAAATTGTATATTAAATATGCATAGATCATCAAAGTATAATAATAATAATAATAATAATAATAATAATAATATAAAAGAGATTGACATGATTCATGAACCATCTAATTATTCAACATATACTTCAAGATTAAAGACAATTAATCAAACACCTAGACCTTCAACATGTGTTACCGATAAAGAGCGATTTAAGGATCAAGTATAAAATGTTTTATCCTCTTTTGTTTGTTTGAATGTAAGCAAAATGAAAATAAAAAGGCAATTCAATCTATGATCCCGGTATTATATAACAGTATATATTCCGTAAAATCAAAATATTTATGACTTATATTTTTAACTACTCATGAGTAGTTAAAATAACTTTGTACATTAATACCGTTTTTCATGTGGAATATCTTCAATGTTTTCTTTACTTGTTATTATTTGTATTAAAATATTTTTCAATGAATTGACTATTTCTAAGAAAAAAAACTTATTTGTTAATACTGATTGTAGCTGGTGATCAAAAATGATACGTCAGTGAATGTGATAACTTAGAACTTGACGGGTATGGTGTGTTGACATAACTTGTCATATTTCTTAACAATAAAGTATTAAGATATTTGGTAAGGTGATACGGAAATGGTGAACACTTGAGATTTAACTGGTACAATACTGAAGAGGAACTATACCATCACAATCCTTCTTATTCTATTTCCTAGTTTGATAGCCTACAAACAGTCTTATCAGATAAATAATTTACCTCATTTGTTTAGAACGATCCATCTTAATTGAACTATACTTGATTGGTTCTTATATGATAGGGACATCAGCTTACACCTTGAAAGTCAACTTTATGCGGGATTTTATTTCTAATCCTTGTTTTAAGTAAAATACTTTGCTGACTTCGATAGTTTGAGCAAGTGTTTCCCACTTCTAATAACCGTCTGCTCTGAAGTACCTTGTCAAACAGAATAAAAGTACATTGACCAAAAGCTGGTGAGCCCTTGATAACGATATCAGTTTATGAATCCTCGAATTATTGATATGAGTCTTATGAAGAGATTATAACTTTCAAGTTGGAATCCGCTACTTAATTGTGGTCCAATGTTGGACCCTAGGTAATGCTATAGATGTATTCGTTTCTTATATTCTTTTCATTCTATACATAGATGTTCTACAGTATATCTCTCATTCTCTAACTATATTCACTGCGTTTATTTTTTAATATTAATGATATTTATGTTTTGATCCCTATGCTTTTCATCTCCTGATGTTTCTCTCATTATGTTTATCTATAATATGGTCATTCGAGTTGACACACTCTTCTGTTAGGATTCTCGTAATCAATAAGTGAATCTTTAACAGTAATAAACAAACGTACGAAGACTGACAAAACTTAAACAAACAACTTCAATCATTTATTTTGAAAGGTGAAAATATCAGTTTAACAATATAATACTGAGATTCCTTCTGTCATATATTGCAACGTATTTTTCCGTATAGTTGAATGATTGATTAGGTGCATCAACATAGCATCTGTTTTAGATTAGCTAACATTGACCACAATATGTGTGTTGTGTAGTATTACGATGTTAAAGTACGCTTATGAAACATGGGAATAACTTATAAATGTGTAATAGTAGTAGTGGTAGTAGTAATTAGCGATTAACACTTAAGTGGCAAACGAAACTACATTTTTTTATCGGATAGGATAGATCATTAAGACTCAAGCACCCTAGGCAAATTCGAGCAGAAAAACTAATGTACACGAACGGTCGAATATAGAGGTGAATTAAGACTCAAATTAAGAATCGAATGAAGAGTTGAATCAGTCAGTAAAATTGAAGCATATACATATATGAGAAAGCGAATGATTGATCGAACGATCTCAGCAATTGACATATAAGCTAGAGTGAAGAATGTCTGCATAGGCTGTCATATGTGATTAAGCATACATGTTTATACAGACATAACAATAACACGAAGATATATATATCATAAGCTTTCATTTGACCTATTGGCTACTGTTATATGACCTACCTTTCTTAAGTTATTCCTAATCTATTAGTTACATTCTCACATAATCACAGGCACTTTTGGCTTGATCTTGTGTAGTCAATTTTTTTTTCATTTTATGATGTGATGAGATCTGGTCTGCCTGTATATAAATCACGTATTTCTGAAATATACGATTCATACAGCGAAAGTTGATTCTGTGTTGTGGACTGGGCAGGATGGGCTGGACTAGAACTTACTATACAGAGGACCAATAAGGACCGAGAGTTGACTCAAAGCTTCTAGTATTAGATGATGTATTATTGGTCCAGAACAGGGACAATGTCATAGAAGTCGGTATTTTGATCAGTGACTTTGTCACACAATATTTGACAGGTTATAGAATATAACAGGTTTAGTTAAAAATACTGGTTAATACTGATAAATATACTATTTATAACTGAATCAAGAAAGCAGTACAACAACGTAATGACTGATTCAATTATTAACATACCTAATTACTTACCTACGCCCGTTACTCCCAATAGAGCACAGACTGCCGATCAGCATTCTCCAACCCACTCTGTCCTGGAGCTTCACTCCTAGTTCCATCCAATTCTTGTTCATTCTAATCATACCTGTCTCTATTTCATGGCGTAATGTGTTCATCGGTCTTCCTATCCTCCTTTGACCTTGAGGATTCCGAATGAGGGCTTGTCTTGTGACGCAGCTGATTGATTTCCTCAATATATGTCCTATCCACTTCCAGTGCTTCTTCCTCAGTTCTTCCTCCACTGAAATCTGGTTTGTCCTCTCCTACAGTACGTTGTCACTGATAGTGTCTGGCCAACAGATCCGAAGTACTTTGCGCACACAACTGTTAATAAACACCTATATCTTCTGGATGATGGCTTTCGTATTTCACCAGATTTCCACCCCATACAGTAGAACTGTCTTGATATTTGTATCGAAAATTCTGAACATGGTGTTGGTTGACAGTTGTTTTGAGTTCCAGATCTTCTTGAATCGCAGATATGCTGCTCTTGCATTGTTGATCTGCGCCTCCACATCTGCATCAGATCCATCATGTCCACCAATGATGCTGTCCAGATATGTAAAAGATTTTACATCTTCCAAGTGTGATTTGATTGGTGCATACTGTGTTGTATGGGAGAATCTTGCTTCTCTCTTTGTGTATGTTGAGACCTACTGCTGCTGAGGCTGCTGATACACTGGTTGTCTTCTCCTGCATTTGTTGTTGCATGTGTGATAGAAGGGCCAGATAATCTACGAAGTCTAGATCGTCAAGCTGCATTCCAGCTGTTCACTGTATCCCATGCTTCCCCTCTGATTTTGACGTCTTCGTGACCCAGTCTATCACCCGGAGAAAGAGAAAGTATGAGAATAAGCAACCTTGTCAGACACCGGTCTTTACTTCGAATGAGTCTGTCAACTGTTATGCATGCACGATTTTGCAGTTTAATCCATCACTGGAATTCCTTATGATATTGACTATCTTCTCAGGCACGCCATAGTGTCAAAGAAGCTTCCATAGTATTGTCCTGTCCACGCTATCAAATGCTTTCTCGTAGTCAATAAGGTCAGTGTACTGTGATGAATTCCATTCAATTGATTGTTTCACAATGATCAGTTATTAACTAACACGTTAGAATTCTTCAAACAAAAATGACATTAAAAATTTATTAAACTTATGATCCATTGTTTTTAACAAATGTTACATATATACATACACTTCTTCCACAATTTCAACTATCAAAATGTACATCTATTTATAAATGATCATATTTCAAAGATCGGGAAATAGAAGCAGATATGAAAAGGATGAATACTAACTGAAAAGAGCTGGAAAGAATTGTCCAGGACAGGGTTGGATGGAGAATGCTGGTAAGAGGCCTATGCTCCTCCACGAGGAGTAACAGACGTCATTAAGTAAGTAAGTATTTAAGTACAATTACATTGCCTTAAACAAAGTAGTTTCTCAATGGTTTAAAGACTAACAACTTTAGATGTAGTACACATATAGAAAATTTAATATAAATAATTAATTACATTCTACAAACATTAAACTAATCAGAAAAATGTAATAACACGGGAAAAAAAGTGGATTGAAACTTTAATAGAATTACAAGTTATATAAGCAATGATAGATAGTAATTAACAGTGGAATCTAGGATACGCGTTTCGTCCTATTTGGGATTCATCAGACACATGAACAAGCAGGTAGTTATCAGGATTCAGTAGCTAAGTGGATAACGTGATGGCGTTTGAAGCAAACGGTATTGCGTAAACATCAATTCTGAAATGAAGGTACATCGAGCTGACGAGTCCCAAGTAAGACGAAACATGCGTCCACTGCTTATAAAGCTTGTAAACTAAGGTAATATCGAGGCAGTTTTCACAGAATACACATATGTCAATAAGAGACCGATCAATTGCAGTCCTAAACATCAATGGGACGATTCAAGTAAACAATATCAAGTGAATTTATTTAAAGTTGTAGTTTTTTCATCCTTATTTTTAACAGGAAACGACGATTTTAAATAAAGTTGGCGGTGATAATTTGAATGATCCTCATATAATCTATTCCTCAGTAAAATATTTACCGAAAATTAAAAAAAATTGAGAATACTTTAAAATATGATGTGGGTTCAATTAGAGATCTGTTGAAAATCTGTGAGTATCAAACATATTTCTTCTTTTAGTATGTTGATTGTATATCCTGAATACAAACGAGTTCAATCCCACGATCTTATGCACCTTCAATATCATTCAACAAATTACATTTCCAACTCTAATCAATTTTCAATACTGCATGACTAGTGACAATGGTTAAACTCCTCCTGAAGCCCCTCTGGGCCTACTGTCAGTCCCAAGTTTGCATAAACGAGGTGAGCTGGCCATAAGTTGGCGACCCCGTTTCATAGAAAACCAACTCTCTAAGAAAACATTAATTGACACTGGTTAATTATATTTTAAGTAAAATCTTATTTAAGCTTATCTACTACAAGTAAGTAAGTATTCGTCAAGTCATAACTTTCAACTGAGACTTAAGTCTGTCGTTAATTTTCTGGTTGGCGTTTTTTAGTGAGTTAGTTTTCTATCGGATGGGGTCGCTAGACCCATGCCCAACCCTCCGCTTTTATCCGGGCTTGGGACCGGCAGTAGCTCCCAGAGGGACTCCAGGCGGAGTTACAATACTGTCATATGTAAGTTTTATTCCTTTTTGTTGAATATAATATCATACAGTAGTATTATAGATATTAGATTAAAATAAAGCCATCATAATAAACTTGAGTTTTTATGAACTATATATAATTTTTAACAGTTAAGACCATGAGTCAATTGAAGTTAGACCATCATGAAAAACCTAGGAGCAGTGGACGGCCGTTTCGTCCCATTGTGGGACTCCTCGGAAGTACGCATCCACGACCCCGCCTCGTGGGATTCGAGCCCAGGACCTATCAGCTGAATCACTGAGCTGGCTGGCATCCAACGGTGTTAATGTCTAACTTCAACTAATCCACAAAATTGAGCCGTCCAGTGCTTTCAGGTTTTCCATGGCGATTTAGCTTCAGTTGACTCATGATCTCAACTGTTGAAATTACTACAATCTTCACAAAACCCCTTTTCAGTAAACAAGAGTTAATTAATGTAACCATTATTAGATCCATTATGTCAATAGCTTAATTAAAAAAGACTATTAATTGGATTCATTGACCATAAATGATACAACTAATTAAGATCAACATCTGAAAGTTACCATTGTATACATTAATTATTTTATAATATAAGAAAACATTCAAAGATTGTAATCAAAATGAAGTCTCAACAACAAATTACTTTTAAATAAGTTAACCTCTTAGTTACAATAAGTTTAATGGATAGACTAAACCCATCTTTTACATAACTCGTTTATTGCTTAATCAAACTCCGGTAATGATCATAGAAACTAAATCAATCAATGACTTTTACAAATTAGCTTACTGTAAATCAATAATCAGGTTTTCTGACTTCCTCATTTGTGCATTAAAAAAACAAACAAACCAAAGATTACTCTAATTAATTATCAAGTAATATATAGAACTCAATGTAATCCTTAATATTGCGTATGTTAACTAAAGGATGGATCATCAATTAATGTTGCCAAGTGATTGGATATGATTGAAAGAAAACACTATCGTTTCTTGTCGACTATTTCTAAGCATCGAACATCAAAATATAACGCTCAAATTATCATTTCATTTAGACTAGTGAGTATATTCCAAGTTGATCGATAGGAATAGTAGACAGGGTAAACATGACATCGGTCACTATTGAATGATCAACTAATAGTATAATTTAATGATTTGTTAATGTGTTCTGATAGATTATTGATTCGATTGGTAAATTTTTGGAGATTTAGAATATTTTCATAGTTGAAATCAGGAGTCGATCTAAGGTAAATCACCACTGAAAATCTAGAAGCAGTGGATAGCTGTTTTGTAATAGTGTGGAACCTTTCGACAGTACGTATCCACGATCCCACTCCCTGGACTCAAACCCAGGAACTTAGGTCATACGAAAACACTTAACATAATATGCTCTACTAGTGACTGGGTTCAAGACGTGACTTTTAAAGTTCTTGTGATAAGCCGTGACTAGTGTTGTCCAATACTTGTCAGATGTAAGACATTTACCAACCGAAGGATATGGATGAATGACTGAGAAAGATCATGGATTGATTGAAGTTAGACATTAATACCATTGGATGCTGGCTGTGGTGTCTAGACATTAAGAACATTTATTATAGTGTTCAATAATTGAAATTTTTTTTTTCCATAGTTATGCTACATATAAAGATACTGAAAAGAAGTGAAACATGAAGCTTTTATTACAATATTCCAACTAAAACACGAATAAAATTAGGTACATCCAGAGTTTTTCATTAGTTGAGATCATGAGTCAATTGAAGCTAGACTACTACGGAAAACCTGGGTTCGGAACTCGCGAGGCGGGATCGTGAATGAGGAGTCCCACAACAGAACGAAACAGTCGTCCAGTGCTTCCAGATTTTCCATGATGGTCTAGCTTCAAATGATTCATGATCTGAACTATTGAAATGACTATAATATCCACAAAAACCCCTTCCGGAATTCAAAGATGTTTCAATACTTAATATGTTCAACACTGCTTAAAAATAGTAATACGACATCAATGGACATTTTTCATCGTATTGATTATAATGTTTTGCTTTCAGAACCCACTAACTGATGAATTATTAATTAAGGTCCAAATGAAGAAATAATACTTTATATGCATCTTTTTCATCACAACCTATTGTGAAAGCATCTTAACTATTTAGTTTCCGGTCAATGTGATTCTATTAAACTGACTTTATTAGTGTTATATCTAGAGCTTCGATTCTGGAATATTCTTCCAAAACATAATTGGATAGAATATCTTCGGCTCTTTCTGAGATTCTCGGGGTTTCCTCCAGTTCACCTTTGAACTGACCTCACAATAAGTTTTTCAACACCGTTACATCTTACTATTTTAGATAGTTTTTTTTATATTGAGAATAGTTTGATTTGATAAAGTTTTTGTTTTCTACACCACTTTGTAGTAGATATTTAAATGAAACAATTGTCTAGTACTACATGTCTAATAATAGTTCTGATAGCTGATATCAGTCTGTGACAAGATATCAGTTCTTTTTTCCTTTTATATTGTTTCATTGATGTTTAGGATTGCAACTGATTCATCACTTATTGGTATATATGGATCATCACTCCGTAACTCGAACTCGGTGCTCCAAACGCCATCACATTATCCACTTAGCTACTGAGTCTTGATAACCACTAGCTCGTGCAATGGGGTAAAGTTAAATTTATTATGTATCGTTTGTTTGAACCTTCCTCTTGATGTTTAGGAAATGAACGTTACTGGGTTTGAGTGCCGAAGTCAACGGCAACAGTGAGATGCAGGTACATCCAGCTGACGAGTCCTGAATAAGACGAAACGTGTGTCCTGGAATCCACTGCTAGTTACCATCCTTCTTTGCTTCTAATATCAGTTCTTTTGTTGCGTAATTTTCACTTTCTGACAACTTTTACTAAAGATTGGTATTAGTTGAATCGTGTTGGTCAACTGATTTTTCAGCAGTTCATGGCATTATACATGACCAAAGATGGAAACGTCTTACTGATTCAAATGATACTTTTAGCTCAGTAAATCGTAGTCTAATATCAAATATTTTCGATTAAGATCATGAACCGATTGATGTTAGACCACAATAGAGAACCTAGAAGCACTGAACGGCTGTTTTGTCCTATTGCGGGACTCCTCAGTAATGCATATCCATAATCCCGCTCACGGGATCCAAACTCGGGGCCTTCGGTCTCACACTCTGAGCTGACATCCAATGGTATTAATGTCTAACTTCAACTAATCCAAGAAATTGTGCCACCATCCACCATTGACTTCAGTGAATTACTATCTCACAACAGCCAAGTAATGTTGATTATTATTTATCTATCTATCTATCACATAAGCATCTTGAATTCTTTACAATAACAAAACGTATCTTGTATAGATTATTAATATAAAGTGAAATAAAGCCTTAATATCTATTTTATTTAGCTTAAAACATTATGAACATTCAATGTATAATCAGTGTAAAATGAATAAGAATATAGAGGAGAATTAATAGCGAGACTATAATTTATGGACGAATCAATCAGGTATAAGATAATAGGTCTCGAATTTTGAAGGGTAATTCACCGAATCATTTGACTAAATAGAGTTTTAGCATTTTAACTGATGTCAGATAATGATGATGAAAACCTGAAATCTAATGTCTAACCCTTAACTATCAACTGCAAATCATGATTCGAATTCCTCACACTTAGTTATAAACGTCATTTGGTCCTGTTTATTAAGTGGACAGTCTTAAGGTCAATCTGGTATCGCTCTATCAAAATAGTTTTACTCAGATAATAAATAGAAGGATTTAACATCATATGAAACAGATAGCATAACATGATTGAGTGACGCTAAAGTGAACGTGAGAATATCCACCTAATTACTAGGATTACATGATGGTTATAAACTAATATGAGGAATTAAAATTATGATGTACAGTTGATGATTAAGGGTTAGGAATTAGATTTAAGATTCTCATCACGAACTACTTACTTATATCTTACTTACGCCTGTTACTCCCAATAGAGCATAGGCCGCCGAACAGCGTTCTACAACCCATTCTGGACTAGGACTTCCCTCATAGTTCCATCCAATTGTTATTCATTCTTCTCATGTTTGTCTCTATTTGTCGGTTTATTGTATTCTTTGGTCTTCCTCTCCTCATTTGGACTTGAGGACTAAAAATGAGAGATTAACTCGTGACACAGCTGGGTGCTTTCATCAGTGTATTTCCTATCCACTTCCAATGCTTCTTCCTCATTTCTTCCTCCACTGCAATCTGGTTCGTCCTCTCCTACAGTACGTTGTCACTGATAGTGTCTGGCCAACAGATCTGTAGTATTTTGTGTAGACAACAGTTAATAAACACTTGTATCATCTGGATGATTGCTTTCATAGTTCTCCAAGATTCCGCCCAATACAGTAGAACAGTTTTAACATTTGTGTTGAAAATGTTGGCCTTGGTATTGGTTGACAGACTGTCGTTTTGAGTTCCAGATCTTCTTGAATCGTAGATATGCTGCTCTTGCATTGTTGATCTGCGCCTTCACATCTGCATCAGATCCATCATGTCCACCAATGATGCTGTCCAGATATGTAAAAGATTTTACATCTTCCAAGACTTCTCCGTCAAGTGTGATTTGTTTAGTGCATGTTGTGTTGTATCGGAGAATGTTGCTTCACTCTTTGTGTATGTTGAGACCTACCGCTTCTGAGTCTGCTGTCTCACTGGTTGTCTTCTCCTGCATTTGTTGTTGCGTGTGCGATAGAAGGGCCAGATCATCTGCGAAGTCTAGATCGTGTAGCTGCATTCTAACTGACCACTGTATGCCATGCCAAATATCAAATTTTAACGTCTTCATGATCCAGTCTATCACCAGAAGAAAGAGAATGGGTGAGAGTAAGCAACCTTGCCTGATACCGGTCTTTACCTCGAACGAGTCTGTCAACTGTCATCCATGCACGATTTTGCAGTTTTATCCATCACAGAAGTTCCGTAAGATGATACGAATAGGATGGGAAGTGTACATACATAAGCGCTCATATAAAAACAGTCAAGATTGACAAGGGAATAATTAACAAGGTATAATGTTTGAAAGTATTTAAATTATCATATAAACTAGGAATCCCAGAATAAACGCAATAGAATCAAGAACTACGATACAAGCACAAACGAATGTATTGTATTTAGAATTCGAAATCGAGCATTCAACAAGTACAAAAGAATCATTAGTTAATTCAAACACCACAGAATACCCTGTTGAAGACTTTTCCTAGTATTGAGAGAATAGTGATGCTTCTGTAATTCTCACACTTGCTGAAATCGCCTTTTTTTGGTATCTTGATCAGGTGTCCTTCCCAGTCTATTGATCAACTTAATCCATAATCAAGCCCTGGTCTTTCTATATTTTTACTGAAGTTTTATCTTCCAAACATTTCAAAGATTAGTAATATGTTGATAAAGGAAATAAATTTCTGTCCTAATTAATGAACCTTCATTTCATAACATACTTTTGCTTTCACTGTTTCTCATATGTAATCATATCATTACATCATTGTTGTAAATTGTTGCCTAGTTCATTAATTGATGTTTAACTATATGAGAATAATTTGTAATATTCTTAAATGTCAATAACATGTGTTAACTGACCTCACTCAGCAAATAGTCTATAGACTTTTCACATATATAATCTTAATTAATTTCTTTATCAGCAAGGGGTTTTTGTAGATATTGTAGTAATTTTAATAGATAAGATTAGTCAATTAAAGTTAGATCACCATGGTTCGTGGATTCGCAATGCCACTGAAGAGTTCCATACTAGGACGATACGGTTGTCCAATGCTTCCAGGTTTTCCATGATAGTCTAGCTTCAATTGACTCATGATCTTATCTATTAAAATTACTATAATATCCACAAAAATCGCTTCTAATAGTAATCAACATATGCTCACTAGTGATTGACTTCAAGAGGTATTTCCTGGAGTTCTAGTAAGAAGTAGTAACTAATGGAGTTCAATCAGGTCTGTTGTGAGATTGAAGACAATAATGGATGTGTTGCCTAATTTTGTGGATTAGTTGAAGTTAGACAAGTTAGACACATTTGTATGCCAGCTTAGTGATCTAGATGTTTGAATCACACGAGGTAGGATCGTGGATGCTCACTGCCAATGAGGAGTCCCATACTAGACCGAAATAGTCGTCCAGTGCTTCCAGGTTTTCCATGGTGGTCTAGCTTCAATTGACTCATGATCTCATCTATTAAAATTAATTTCTTTAAAACTTTCGTTTAAAGTTATAGAAATGATGCTTGGATCTATACCTCGTTATGAACAGTAGTAGATTATGTGAACTGACTCATTTGTCATTACAAATGTTAAATATGACAAGTTATATGTACTAGCTGATAAGTATCAAATGAAGATAATCTAAAATATGTATATCTAATAGTGAAGTGAATGAATGATTTATAAGTTATGATCATATATATTTACTTATTAATATTCATTGACAATACTACTTAAATTGATCTATAAGTAAGGTTGATTTCATAGCTCGTAGTGTCCTGTCAAATGTTTAATAATGATGGCGAGACTCTAATTTATGGACAACCTTTCAACGAATCTCAAGTAACCTTGAGAAATATTAGTCAATCAGCAAACAGTCAGTACAGAGTACAAATATGTTATACAAAATCAAAGAAATAAAGTGGATACACTTCTCATACGTGGTTCAAAAATTTGTCAAGGTTAAAAAGAGGTTCAAAGGTTTTAAAATGGTAATACATACAGTAGAGGATATCATCCATATGGCTACAGAATAGTCGGCCTCTGGAGCCAATGATAAGGTCGGAAAAATTCTTTCAACCTCGATCACATAACTTCAATATTGTTTATGTGCACTCCGGTTGTTGAGTGCACAAAATGCTACTTGTAGATAACGACACGATGCACATAACCAAGCCTATGTAGTAGTCTGTACACTCTCCAATCATCCGTATATATTGTAGTACCTGGTTGCAGCCAGTGTTCCTGGTGTTTTTATTATCCAGTTCGCAATAATTGTCAAAATTTGCCTTAGTTAGGAATTATACGTAGGGTTTTCATCACAAACTGACATTAGCTATAATGCCGGAAACTTATTTAGCCAAATGGACGAAAAACTTTCGCACCCAAATCCGAGATCTATTATCTTATACCTGATTGATTCGTCCACAAATTATAGTCCCGCCAGCACTGAAGTTGGCGCTGTAACCTTGAAATCTCTAAGACGCCTCTGATTGGCTCGTCTATAAATTAGAGTCTCGCCAAAATAATTCATAATAGTTTAAACGTAGAACTTATTCAATTTATGTTATCTACTTGTAAGTCAAACATTATGGAGAATGACATGGTTTTGTACTTTATTTTTTTAAAAGCTTTGAATGATTTCATAAATTAAGGCAAGTTGACTTGTCCATCTATCCTGTGATTCAACATATATTCATAGATTATCCATCTATGTGTAATAATATATTGAAATCATGAACCGACTGATGTTAGACAACCATTGAAAACCTGGAAGAACTGGATGGCCGTTTCGCCAACAGTGCGCATCCACGATCCGGCTAGCGAGATTCGAACCCAGGACCTCCAGTCTCGCGCGCGAACGCTTCGCCTGCTGGACCACTGAGCCGGCACTAAAATGATAATAATTATATGATAACTCATTAAAGAAATGAAAATCTAGACTACATGATTCTGATGAAAGTGTTTTATGAATATTGTACTCATTGTAAACTAAACTTTGAAAGATGTTATGAATGTGTTATCTTAAAATGACTCCAATTATAATGAACTAATCTTTAAAACTTTAACCCTCGTTAAGGAGCATAGGCCATCTATCAGAATTCTCCATCTAATTCTGTCCTCAATAATCTTTTCCAGTTGTTTCCAATTGTTATTTATCCTTTTCATGTCTGCTTACAATTCTCAACACAATGTGTTATTCGATCTTCTTTTTTTCCGTTTTTCTTCATAATTCCAAGTTAACGCTTGTCTCATGACTCAATTTGATAATTTTCATAATGTATGTTTTATCCACTCCCATCATGTTTCCTTAATTTCTTCCTCAATTGGAAGATGGTTTGTTTTCTCACACAGAAGTTTGTTGTTGATGATATCCAACCAACGGATATTCAATATCTTGAATAGACATTTGTTTGTAAATACTTATACCTTCTTGATGATGATTATGATAGTTTTCCAAGTTTCAGCTCCTTACTGTAGAACTATTTTGACGTTCGAATTGAAGATTATGGCTTTGATATTAGTTAACAGTTGTTCTGAGTTTCATATATTCTTCAACTGTAGGTATACTATTCTTGCTTTACAAATTCCTGCCTTTACATCTGCATCAAATCTTCCTTATTCATGAATGATGCGTTCCAGGCATGTGAAAGATTCCACAGCTTCCAAAGTTTCTCCATCAAGTATGATTAGGTTGGTGCTCTCTATGTTGTAGATAAAGATTTCTTAATTACATTGAAACTGATAGTATCGTATAATCAATGAAATGTTTGATATATCAACAACTATTTTCAATAAGAAAGCCAAATACTGATCCGATTTTCTTTAGTTAGATTGATTGATTTATTTACTTGGCACTTATATTTGTTGCTGTTGTTCTTTTCAAGTTGGTTTGTTTTATCTTGATCCTTAGAGCGAGAGAGAGAGAGAGACAGTGAGTGAGAGAGAGGGAAATATTGTCTAAACAAACAGTTTGTTGTTTGTTGTTGATCAATGAAATGAATTGTAACTACTTATTGAAATCGAACAACCATAAATCACTGACAGATTTTGTTTTCTTTTCTTACTGAGTCTTGTTATTTAAAGATTTTATAATTAGTAAACTTGTTCTTTCCTATCTATTATTTGTTTGAATAATAGAAGTTTTAAAGAATATTATTGACCAGTTGCCTACGCAAAATACTTTGGATCTGTTGGTCAGATATTATCAGCAACAGCCTACTGTAGGAAAGAACAAACCAGATTGTAGTAGAGGAAGAAATCAGGAAGATGCGCTGGAAGTGGATAATACATATATTGAGTAAAGCACTCAACTGCGTCACAAGGCAAACGCTCACTTGGAATCCTCAAGACTAAACAAAGGAGGAGAGGAACACCAAATAACACATTACTTAGAGAAATGCAGACAGACATGAGAAGAATGAATAACAATTAGATAGAACTAGAAAGAAAGTCCCAGTACAGAATGGGTTGGAGAACACTGGTCGGTGGTCTATGCTCCATTGGGAGTAACAAGCGTAAGTAAGTAATCAACCAGCTAACAAAAACTAATAAATCCAAAATTGAATGTTTTGTTTTATATAAAATGGTTCAGTTACTCGATAACATCTTACAGGAGAACATTGATTAAGGATGAAGAAACTGAGATTGGGATAATAATATAGAAGTCTCATCATAGGAATCAAAAAAAGTAGATCTTAATTTTTTAACTATCTAATAGTTAATCTTAATAAGGACATTCTAATGAGGTCTATAGAGCACTTCGAAAAATAAATTTATAGTCCTGAAGAACTGTTGATCAAACCAAACAATGGTGAAAACAGACAGGATGAAATCACATTTTGATCCAATGTGATCTGGCTTCCCTCCCTCCGCCTTCAAGTTGAAGCTTAAACACATTATAGCAACTCATGTGCAATTGAGTTTGTTCACATTTAATTTGATTAAGTCATTTTGTTAACTTATTTAACGGACAGAGTCATTCGTACATTAACAACTTATCTATATCATCGTACATTTATTATTGTTGTTACGAATGTATGAACATGTATGCTTGAACATTGCTTACTGCCTACACATATATTCATTCTGCTAGCTTTACTATTAACTGCTTAATCGGTTCGATGATCCATTCATTTCGCTATATATAATATACATACATTTAGTCTTATACACACTGGACTCTCTGACTCAGCCATTCGCCTCTCTCCTTTGTGGTTTGAGCTATCTACTAATAAACTATAATTGCTTCTTCTCTTTACCTTCTGATTTCAAACACCGTTGATTATTAAATGATAACAGTGACTAGGGTGGTTGGTTAACGAAGCACAGCCAATATAACATCATGTTGCCAAAAAATGCACTAGATCATAGGCATTTTATTATGTTCAACAGTAGATCATAATGTTTCAATCACTGAAGATATAAGTGTCCCTTCGAAAGTAATTTCCTAGACATTATAACTAGAGTGCATACAAACAATGCTATGATGTTTACAGGGTAAAAGGTCTATGTATATTCAAATTATATGCCTATACAACAGAATCGTTTTATGGATGAGTTAATCATTAGAAATTTACTAATCAAATAGAAAAAAGGATATAATTCTCCAATTCCTTTAGTTCATCATCATATATACTTCAATTATTCAATGCTGTTGAGATTGGTTAATATTGATAGCAAATCTCTTTAGATTGTTTCAACTGACATACGACATCATTGCTATAATGAAAGTGTTAAATCCTAGCGAAGATTAATGTGCGAGTAACTTCTGAGATCTATTAATGGACTAATATTATCTATACATTCTTATGGTATAACTATTCAGTAACTAGATTGTATATATCTATATTCCCTTTATTATAAGCTTCATTTAGACCTATAGATTATTATTGTACGATTTACTGTTCGTAAGTTATATTCAGTTTATTCATTACTGTCTCCCAAGTTCATAGCCACGTTTTGGCTTTATTGTGTATAAATGTTATTTTCTATTTTATGCTGCGTCGCAGTCTGTTTGGCTGGTATATAAACCGAGTATGTTTGAAATAAATGATTCGCATAGTGGAAGCTGTTATTGGCGTTCTGGACTCAACTGAAAGGGCTAGGAGAACAAAGGGTCAATAAGGACGCTAGGCTGCTCATACCGGTCGAACGTTACTGGTTTGACACAGTATTAAGATTGTATAAGTCGTAATTCAATTGGCGTCTAAATCACATGATCACTCGTCAAACTAAAGTCACAACAGACAGTTATAGACCAATCTATTCATTCTACTTGAGTCACATTTTCACTTTGTTAATTATTCTCTTATCAACTTTGACTGATTTGATGTAAACGTATATGTATGTGTACACTTTTTATCCTATTCATCACATATCTGTAACATATTTTTATCCAACTATAAATATTGAGTTACGCTTGATGAAAACAAGTTGATTTACACGCTTTCTTCACTTTACGTCATTTCGTTTCGTTTCATCTTTCTGATTGTTTATTCAGATTAACAATTGTATGAAATACACATATTTAAAATTTCATTCTCATATTGACGTTAGTGAATAACGTCAGTGAAATCTCAACAGTTGAGATCATCAGTCAATCATCGATTTAACTGGCTTGTATCAGAAAGGGTTTTGTGGACATGAGTCAATTGAAGCTAGACCATCATGGAAAACCTGGAAACACTGGACGGCCGTTTCGTCCTATTGTGGGACCCCTCAGTAATGCGCATCCACAACCTCGACTCATGAGATTCGAACCAAGGAACCATCGGTCTCGCGCACGAGCGCTTAACCACTAAACCACTGAGCCGGCCGGATTCCAACGGTGTTAATGTCTCACTTCAACTAATTTACGAAGTTGAGCGACACATCCACCATTGTCATCAGTAAGTTACTACTTCACAACTGACCCGGTTGAACTCCACTGGTCACTGCTTCTCATTAGAACTCCAAGATATATCTCTTCAGCCGGTCACTAGTGAGCATATGTTGATTAGTATCAGAAGGGGTTGAAGTTAGACATTAACTCCGTTGGATTCCGGCCACCTCAGTGGTCTAGTTGGTTAAGCACCTGGCTGATAGGTCCTGGGTTCGAATCCCACGAGGCGGGGTCGTGGATGCGTACTGCTGACGAGTCCCACAATATGGCGAAACGGCAGTCCAGTGTTTCCAGGTTTTCCATGATGATCTAGCTTCAATTGACTCATGATTTCAATTGTTGAAATTACTACAATCTCCACAAAACCCCTTCTGACACTAGCCGGTTAAATCAATAATAATATACAAGAGTATCTGGAACCTAAATTTCTATAGTAATCATTATATGATATAAATAGAGTCAGATAATGGATCACTAAATCTTTATCACCAGATCATTGTGATTTAATTAATAAGTTAATTAATCAATTGTTAATTGTTATAACTTGTGACCTGAGTGCCCTGCTAATGTATAACGTAATGATACCGCAAATTGGAGAGCAGTGACCAATGACACATAAAACACGTGTGAGCAGTCTGGAGTCCTTATCGGTCCTGCTTCCTGCCTAGCTCAGCCAGTTAAGTCCAGAACACAAATCTCAACCTCTGTGATATGAACCATTTATTTCAAACATACTCGGTTTATACACCAATCAGACAGACCGAATCGTACCAATAAAATAGGAAACAACATTAGCCAAATGTGGCTGTGAATGAGGGAGGTAGTAATTAATGGACAGGGCATAACTCAAGAATGGTAAATCGTATAATAATAGTTCATAGGTCAAAATAAAGCTTATGATAAGAGGAACATGAATATGAACCGTTTAGTTACATGACAATTATATGATAAAAATATACGTATAGTATTGGTCCATAAATGGATCCCAAAAACTATCATTCATTATTCCTATTGGGATATAACACACAAATTTCAGATAGTAATAAAGTGTTCAGATTTCTTCACATTGTAGTTCACAGCTTATTTAAACTGATGATATCGTTCAGAAGAAGACCCATGAAAGCTCCACGATCAAACCATTCAGTTCAGAGAATAAAAGTTACCATTGATTATTCTCATCGGGATATAACAGAAAACTATTTAAACACGATAAGAAGTTGTGTTATGATTCTTTTTTATTTAGAACACCCATTTAAGATAAGTCTTGTCACATAGTCACTATGTACATTAGACGATTAATAACTCATACAATAATCTCATTTTATCTCTAATCATCTTGTTCGAACCTCACAGAGTTAAGCATGTTTAAAACGTACTTACTTGTACACATAACAATCAAAACTATAATTTACGGTCAATAATCAATCTTACTATGTACACAGTAGAACATTTAAGGCATAGAGGAATAAAGGTAAAGTTTTATAATTAATTTACTATAATTTAAAGACGATAAAACAATATCAAAATTCTGTGAACTAGTTTTTTTTTTAATAAAATAGACATTAATAATGTATTTTTTAAGCAAAGATGGATAATGGTTAGCAGTGGAATCCAGTTTGACGCGCGTTTCGTCTTATCACTGACTCGTCACCTGGATGTACCTGTATCATAGAGTGGTTGTTTACGCCGGGACTCGAACCAAGTACCGTTCACTTCAAATACTATCGCATTGTCCATTTGGCTACTGAGTCGTGATAGTCACCTGCTTGTACAATGGGGTGAAGTTGAAATTCACTTGGCGTTGTTTTACTTGCATCTTTCCATTGTTATTTAGGAGTGCAATTGATCAGTCTCTTATTGACATATATGCATCCAGTGCATATTGCTTCGATATAGCGTTAAGTCACAAGCTTTATAAGTAAAGATAGATAGTGGCTAACAGCGGAATTGAGTTTGACACGTGTTTCATCCTATTTAGGACTTGTCAATTAGATGTACCTGCATCTCACAATTAATATTCACTTGGAAACTCGAATCCAATACCGTTCACTTCAAACACCATTACTCTATCGATCTTTGCTTTACAAAAATGCTTATAACTTAAAGCTCACAGGATACATATATTACCAATAAGAGATTGATCAATTACAATCCTAAGATTGTTAAGATTATTAAGTTTTCGACTGAGATCATGAACCGATTATTGATAGAGTTTCACGAGCGGGATCATGGATGAGCACTGCTTCGTAGTCCCACATTAGGATGAAACGGCAGTCCACTGCTTCCAGGTTTTCAATGGTGATCTAATATTAATCAGTTCATGATCTCAATGAACTATAACAGTATTATTGATAAAATGATTCCCGATGTCATGTTTTTTATTTAATAACCAAATCTTAACGAAAAGATCCCTAAATACAGACTGAAAACATTGAAATGTTTTTTTCTTTTCAAGAAATCATTAGATGAAGTAGCTTCATTCAATAGGCTTTAGAAAAAAAACATGGAGTTCCTAAATGAAGTCACAAAAACCAAATGAACGTGAATTAACGTAATCAAGGATTCCAGAAGAAAGAACATCAACAAGTCAGAGAAACAGAATCAACAACTGACAAGTTACTGATAAGGTTAACAATTAATTCCGTATCGAGTGTGTGGCATTTATGCACCACAGACAATGGATGAGAGTTGTGCAATATTGTGAATTGATTGATGTGAGATATAACATTAATCGATGTCATCTCAATGGTCTAGAGGTTAAGTGTTCATATACAAGATCGAAGGTCCTGAGTTCTGTTCCTGTGTGCTGGGTCATGGATGTACACTGTTGATGAGTTCTATTCCAATCTATTCAATTTTGTATATTATTTAGTATAAATCACTCATTTCAACAGGGTACTGAACTATTGGTAGGCTTTATTGACAGTTGTTAAATAAAATGAAATGTAGGTTTATGGTTTCCTCCTGATTGTCTTTAACAACATGGCATATTTGTTCTCACTGGAATTCACATAAAAAAACCATCTCATTGCTCTTCTGAAAAAATTTCTTCAATAATTGTATATGAATCGAAATATACCGTTAAAAAAGGATGCAGGAGTAGTATTTGTTGTTTTGATGACTAGTAAACACTACAGGTTATTTTGTTGTATAGTGAAACAAATCTATACCGTAAGATTGACTTAACTTAAAAGAATTTATTGATTGAGATGTTGAACCGATTGATGTTAGACCACCATGGAAAACCTGGAAACACTGAACGGCCGTTTCGTCCTATTGTGGGACTCCTCAGTGATTTGCATCCACGATCCCACGAGCGGGATTCGTGTCCAGGACCATTGGTCTCGCGCGTGATCGCTTAACTACTAGTGCGCTCATGGAGTCGTGGATGCTCACTGCTGCAGAGTCCCACAATAGGACGAAACGGTCTCCAGTGCTTCTAGTTTTTCAATGGTGATCTAACATCAATCGGTTGAAGATCTTAATCAATAACCTTTTAGTGGCCTGTAGATCTGACTCCAATTAGATCGTATGAATATTTTTTTTAATCGTCTATTCTCGGATAAGATTTGGCCAAATATCGCTGTGAATGTTGGAGATAATGATTGATAGACCAGGCATAATTCAAGAAAGATAAAACGTATCATAATAATCTATAAATCAAAATCAAGCTCATATTAAGAGGCATATGAATATGTATAGCTTAACTACATAATAATTATATGATAAAATATATATACATACTACTGATTCATAAATCGATCCCCAAAGTTACCATTTATTATACTTATCAAGGCATTACATTAATTACATACAAAATAAAGTCTAATGACTTAATAACATATTATTCTAATTATATTTTCATTATGTAGACAAATTTAAATTACATTTATAATGAGAAGATGAGTAAGATAAGATTGAATAATAGAAGTTAATTAAAAGTTTCATTAATGAACATCGATTATTTAAAATTTAATTTAAAATTGAATTCATTTGATATTGTTTACTTGAATTGTATCCATTGATCTTTAGGATTATAATTGATCAGTCTCTTATTAGCATATGTGTATCCTATGCAGATTTCATTGATAAGTCACAAGCATTATAAGCAGAGATGGATAGTAGTTAGCAATGGAATCCAGTTTAAAGTGTATTTCGTCCTATTTGGGATTCATCCATTGGATGTACTTACATTCTACAATTAATATTCACTTCACAATTCGAAAATCACTACTGTTCATTTCAAATGTTGTCAAATTATTCACTTAGCTTGTAGTTATTAGGACTTAGTAGCTAATTGTATAACATAATGGTGTTTAAGGCGAATATTACTGGATTCGAGTCTCGAAATGAGCATCAACTGTGGGATGTAGATACATCTAGTTGACAAGTTCTAAATATGATAAACTAAATGTCCAGAATTCCACTTCTAACCATCATTCATACTTTTCATTGAAAATTTTATTAAATAACCAGAGGCTATTCAATTATCTTTCTAGTAATTATATTACAGATATAATTCATGTACATGTGTTGAGTTTTTATTAAATCAATCTAGTTTTGCTCCATACCATTACTTATTATTATTTTTTTCTCATAAGAAACAATTTTGATTTCAGTGATTAAGATCATGAGTCAGTTGAAGCTAGACCACCATGGAAAACCTGGAAGCACTGGACGGCCGTTTCGTCATATTGTGGGACTCCTCAGCGGTGAGCATCTACGACCTCGTCCCCCCCCTCAGTTTCGTGGATTAATTGAAGTTCGACATCAACACCGTTGGATGCCGGCTCAATGGTCTAGTGGTTAAGTGCTCGCGCGCGAAGCCACTAGATCCTAGATTCGAGTCCCGCAGGATGCGAGGTCGTGAATGCGCACAGCTGAGGTATCCCAAAGTAGAACGAAACGTCCGTCCAGTTGTTCCAGGTTTTCCATGGTGGTCTAGGTTCAACAGATTCATAATCTTAACCATTGAAATTACTATAATATCCACAAAACCCATCTGATATTAAACAATTTTGATTTTAAAATGATTCCCCCCTCATTATTATCCATTTATAGATTGAGATTATTTCGATCGATAATTGTTTCTAACAGTGAAGTGTGTCACGTCGTATCATTCCCAATTATCATCCAAAATTTATGTTCAATAAATATATTTTATTTCCTTTATATCATTTAAACTTGTGTCGTCAATTTACTTTAGTTATTAAATTCAACCTGAAGAAGTAACTGACATTAAGTCACGAAACATCGTCAGAAATAATCAAAAGAAATTTTCCTATTCATTGGGACATAACAAAAAATATATTGATTATTATTAACTATTTACTAAATGCTCCATTTGATTGAAAGTATCATGTTCAACCATGGCATTGATACATACAATTTTATCTTGATATGATATTATGAAGAGTAACTGAATTTGATAATCAATGATGAATGATGACTAATAGTTGAATTCAATTTGATGTGCATTACATTCTATTTGAAATTTGTCATCTGGATGAACCTGTATCCCACACTTGATATTCACTCGGTAACTCGAACCATGTATTATTCACTATAAACGTCATCATGTTATCCACTTAGTTACTGAGTCGTGATAGCTACTAGCTTGTGCAATGAGGTGAAGTGTAAATTCATTTTATATTGTTTGTTTAAACCTTCCCATTGACGTTTAGGACTGTAATACGGAGGCAATTCACACAGAATGCACATGTGCTTATCATGGACTAATCAATCTCAGTCCTAAATATCAATTGAAAAGTTCCACGATCCCACTCATGGGATTTGACCTCAGAACCTTCGATCTCATGCGCGAACGCTTAATCTCTAGACAATTAAGCCTGAGTTCTAATCCTGCAAGCGGTATCGTGACTGTGCACTGTTGATGAGTTTCATACTAGAACGATTTGACCATTCAGTGTTTTCAGGTTTTCCATGATGTTTTAGCTTTAATTGACTCATTCATTCAATTATCAAATAAAAATGTAAGTTTTTATTCTTGATCTGTCAAAAATCATTTTCTCTACTGTTTACATCAAATGTTTCAACAAATTCTTACTTTCAACATTTTTAACACAACTGGATAACTTATTTAGTTAATTGAAGAACTACATACTTATTTATATTCGATAATTCTGTTGTTTGTTTATATTTCGTTGAAAAATCTTAGACCAAATTATCAAGAGAAATTTTTTGATTGAGATCATCAACCGATTGATGTTAGACTATCATGGAAAACCTGAAAGCACTGGATGGCTGTTTCATCCTATTATGGGACTCTTCAGTGGTGCACCTCCACAATCCCGCCACACGGGACTCAAACCCACTGCCTTTAGTCTCACGCACGAACGCTTAAACTCTCTAGACCACTGAGGCAAAAGAATGAGAGTTTTACAAATATAATTTTATTCTTTTACTTGTCAAATACGTCCAATGATATTCAATAGTTTTTTTGAAGGAATATATATATATATATATTCCCTTGGTATTGTTTTACTTGAAACTTCCCATTGATGTTTAGGACTGCAATTGACCAGTCTCTTGTTGGTATATGTGCATACAGTGCATATTGCCTCGATATTTCCTTAATTTACAAACATTGTAAGCAAGTGGCTATCAGGACTCAGTAGCTAAGTCGATAACGTGATGGTGTTTGAAGCGAACGGTACTGGGTTGGAGTCCAAGAGTGAACATCAACTCTGGGATGCAGGTACATCCAGCTGACGAGTCCCAAATAGAACGAAACACGCATCAAGCTAGATTTCACTGCTAGCCACCATCCATCTTTGCTTATATACATATATATGTATATATTTTACCCATAAAAGATAGTAACGATTAAAATGATGATTAATTTATGATTATCATTATAAAAAGTTCATTTATAGACAATAGACAACAGACATAAAAACATCTCTAATATTCATATAATAAACCGGAAAGCATAAAACTACATAGTGATAAATGAATGAATCCTGAAATCTGATAACCACTCAATTGAAGTAAAGATATTTGTCTATTCTCTATATACATATCTACTTATTAAACAGTTTCCTAATTCATTTACACTTTGATATATTCTAGTTAATATAGTATAAATTAGGTAGGGAAGTAACTTTATTTTTTTGTAAATTAGTTACATTCATACTAATATTACAAATGATCATGTATAGTATTTTCATTGATACTTTTCTCTGGTCTGTCATAACATTTGGAATGAATTCACTTGTTTAATGAATATCAATTGAATAGATCTATGGTAGTTTGACAAATATATAACTCTTTCATTAGAGATATATATGTATTCTATTAATTTCAGTAACAACCTTCCGCGGGAGCGAACAAACCAGCCTCCAGTTGAAGAGGAAATTACGAAAAGATGATGCAAATGGATGAGACATACATCATGCAAATCATCGAACTGCATCACGAGGCAAGCCCTGCTATACAAGGGTGAAACCAAGGTCCTCAAACACAATACGCAGAACACAAATCCAATCACTCTTGATGACAAAACTCTGGAAGATGTAGAATCTTTCACATATCTAGGAAGCATCATCGATAAACAAGGAGGATCTCATGCAGATATAAAGGCGAGGATTGGCAAAGCAAGGATGGCATTCCGTGGTAGAGAACAAACCAGCTTCCAGTTGAAGAGGAAATTACGAAAAGATGATGGAAATCGATAGGACATACATCACGTAAATCATCCAACTGCATCACGAGCCAAGGCCAGTACAGGGTTGGATGAAGAGTGCTAGTGATTGGCCTTTGATTGTTCACGAGGAATAACAGGCGTAAGTAAGTAAGTAAGTAATCTCACTATTTGTATTTCATCTCTTCTTTTCTTTTTTCGTTTAATCAACATGAAATATTATAAGAAACAACAAATATTAAAAGTTGATTTCACGTTACGCTGCTCGCACTGTCTTCCTATTTATTCTGGTAATCGATTAGATTATGAAGATCTTGACATCTAAGTAAAAGCATGAGATACAATGGACAGCTCACAATCAATTAGAAGATTTGGATTTCGCAGATGAGTTGGCCATTCTATCTCATACACATCAACAAATGCAGATTAAGACAGTAGTCTCTGCATCAATACGCCTCAACATATACAATAGGAAAAGCAAGATCCTCAAGTACAACACAACGAGCATCCACCCAATCACATTCGATGGCGAAACTCTGGAACATGTAGAATTCTTCACATACCTAGGAAGCATCATCGATAAACAAGGAGGATCTCATGCAGACGTAAAGGCGAGGATCGGCAGAGCAAGGGCCGCATTCCTACAATTGATGGACACATGAATCTCAAAACAACTGTTAACCAGTATCAAAGTCACAATCAGCAACAATGAAAATCAGATAACTCTGAAAGCTTTTTCTTTCTCATTTCAATCAAATTGAACTAAAGTGTTTAGTTTCAAGAAACTATTAATAAGTTTGTAGATATATCAGAAATAATTATTATTGGTAGTTATAAATAGTTTCATCGATTCTCTAAAGGTATAAGGTAGCCTGCATGAATATCTGGGCTACCTGTTGCGTTCATCTAGATATTTCAGCAAGTTATCTCGTCTCCTTGTTTGTTTGTTTTAACACATCATTATGTTAATTAATTGCATAATCTATTCAGATGTGTTCATGAAAAGTTGACGACATTTCGTTGTACAAATTACAAAAGGCCCATTCAGAGATATCGTGATTGCTGGCAATATAAATTGAATTGAATGAACATTATTCAGATATCGATTCCTGAACTGTTAACATCTAACTGGTGAGTACTAAATGTTTATCGTCAAGATCGATCAAGAAATAAGAAATGAGAGACTTGTTGAAATATTTTGATCTCAGAGTTCTATATTGTACCAAAAAAAAATAATATTGAATAACACCACTAATAATAATAATAACTATTCGTACTTAACTTATATACAATTTTATATTATTCTGTTGCCCAAATCTTTATTGAATTTATTTCAGATAACATAAAATTCAAAGAATCTATTCCCAATCTTAAATATAACATGATCATCAGAAGGGGTTTTGTGGAGAGTTTAGAAATTTCAATAGTTGAAATCATGAATCATTTGAAGCTAGACCACCATAGAAAACTTGAAAGCACTGGACGGCCGTTTCGTCCTAGATATTAACAGCGTTGGATGCCGGCCATCCTAATGGTTTAATGATTAAGCGCTTGCGCGCGAGATTGATAGTTCTTGGGTTCGAATCTTGCGAGTGGTGGATCATAGATGCGCACTGCCACTGAGGAGTCCCATACTAGGACGAAACGGCCGTCTAGTGCTTCCAAGTCTTCCATGGTGATCCACCTTCAACTGACTCATGATTTCAACCATAACATTATCCTTTCTTGGTCGATATCGCATGACAAATTATCACTTTAATCTAATAACCGTTAACTTACATATTTATTTTTGTTGTTGAATAAGTTAAACTATAATTAGATAATGATATTTCATGTTAGATGATATTTTAAGAAAAAAGGTGGAAATAAAAATCAGAGAAAAAACAACCAAGCAACCAAACAAACAAGAAAACTTAGCACGAGGTTATATTCTTCATCAGTTTTTTGATCGAGTTTATATTTTTCTTCTAATTCATTACAATAGATCACTGACTTACTTACTTACGCCTGTTACTCCTCGTGAAGGAACATAGGCCGCTCACTAGACAATAGATCACATAAGGTTTAAATGAAAATTACACCTTTTTGTAGTATCCTATTTCATAAATGACTAGAAAAATATTTTAATAGTTGCTAATATGAACTAGGTGAGACAATAATTTATGGACAACCTTGAGAGTATCCACCTAGTAACTAGGATCAAATATGGAATTAGAATTATGAATTTACAGTTGATGATTAAGGTTTTAGAAATTAGATTGAGAGTTTCTATCATGAATTGACATCCATTATCATGCCAAAACTCTTATTTACCTAAATGAATGAATGAATTTTTCGCCAAAGTTCTGAACCTGTTATCTTATATATGATTGATTCGTTCATAAATTATAATCTCTCCATTAATTATATAAATGAAGCTTGTTCAACATGTCAGAAAGATCAATTGAAATCATTTATATTCCCATTTTCGTTATTGTGGATTGATTGAAGGTAAATATTAACATCGTTGGATGATAGTTTAGTGATTTAGAAGTTAAGCTTTCGTGTACAAGATCGATGGTTCTGAGTTCGAATGCCACGTGTGGGATTATGGATATTCACTGGTAAGGTGTCCCATTCTAGGATGAAACGGCATTTCAATGCTTCCAGGTTTTCAATGATGGTTTAACATTGATCCATTCATGTGCACACTTTAGTTCAAACCTTTTTTTCATCAATTACTAATAATAGTCAAAAGATTTCAATACATTTTTAGGTTCAATAAAGCTTTATAAAGAAAAAGAAAATACATGATATTTAAGTAGAGATAAGATTATCTCTTATTATCATTGTGAGGAATCTGATTCTATAAATTAATCGATATGAGGTAACAAATTATACTAGTCATCATAAATATACATTTAAGTTAGGAAGAGGAAAAAAAAAGAAAGAATGACATAATCAGGATTAAGTTACATTTATGAATAAAAGTCAATTCATTTTATTTTATTTTAACACATAGATATTGGTACAAGGAGACACCAAATGCATATGAGCCACACAAATCTCATTTGATATGTGTGAGGGTTGTGATACTGCCCAGGTGGCCAAATCGAAGTAGGTGGTTTTCTTAGGAGGCCACACCCGGAGTCGTCGACCTGAAGGTCAGATCCACAAGACAGTGGAGCATCGTAAGGAGATGCAGTCTCATGGTAGCCGGTGACCAACGATTGGTTCATACGCCATTTGTTCCTTCAGGATACTGGAGCCCTTATGCACCATTGGTTTGGAATGAGGGTTTTCCAACCTTCCTAGGTGGATTCCCCATGTCCACCAACCCGGTTAAAGCGCTGGACACTCGCTTTTCGTCCTCTCAATTTCGTAAACAAAACCCCCGCAACGAGGAGGCAGTGAGTAGGACTTCCCTGGTAGAGGCTATATACGTGTGGTCATGTGAGAGCATTTGAAGATGGAGAGCAGACTCTCTCCACTCTAGGTCTAACCGATGCATTTTGGGGTGATAAAAGTCAATGGATTGATTACACAGTAGATTTTTTAGTATATTAGATTGTTTCTCAAAACTGAGTTTCTTTTTAAGGATAAAGATTGATTAATCAAGTTTTTTTTCTAATGTATATTCTTGTTAAGTCTAAAACGCTCATATAACGCGAAGTAAATGTGTCGTACTCCACTTCATGAATATTATAAGTTGTGTCTAAAAATGAGCATATTAAAAAAGTCACATGTACTTTTCGTTGGGTAATTCTCATCAATCGAGTCATTAGTAAACAATTAGTTACTATCACAAACAAACAAAAAACGTTTTGTAAAGACTAATCAACTAAATGTTACTTTTCATCATGATAGAATATAAACATCAATGGGAAAATTCAAACAAACAATACAAAAAATGATTTAAACTTCACCCTATTGCACATACAAATGGCTATCATCAGGACTAAGTAACTAAATGGATAACAGGATAGTGTTTAGAGCGAATATTACTTGGTTCGAGTACCGAAGTGAACATTAAATGTGGGATGCGAATTTCTCTAGATGAAGAATCTCAAATAGGACGAAACGCGCGTTAAACTAGATTCCACTACTAGCCACTATCCATCTCTGCTTATAATGCTTACTGACTTCAAACATGATATATAACACATATATAAACGTTTTTTAATGAGTAACTGGTTATTGTTTCTTATTATAAGATAAATTGTTGCTTTAAATGCTATTAATCGATTACTAGTTTATGGAAGACATTCACTTAAAATCCCTTCCCCATACCTACAAGAAATACTGTAAACTAATATACAAATTGTAAGTGAATAATACCATTGTGAAGGAATTATCAGAAATGTCATTTTAAAAAGGATCTATGTAACGTAATCGGTTACCGAATGGAATATGAAATTTTCTTAATTTATACATTTGCATATGGTAAACAAGTCACAGTGGTCCTCACTCTAAAAGAACACCCTACAGATTGACTAAACATCACTTACTTACTTACGCCTGTTACTCCTCGTGAAGAAGCATAGGTCACCCACCAGCAGTCTCCATCCAACCCTGTATTGGGCAATCCTTTCCAGCCCCTTTCAATTATCATTCATTTTTTTCATATCTGCTTCTATTTCTCGATGTAATGTGTTCTTTGGCCTTCCTCTTTACCGTTCCCATTCAGGATTCCAGATTAGGGCTTGTCTCGTGATGCAGTTTGATGATTTGCGTGATGTATTTTCTATCGATTTCCATCATCTTTTCCTAATTTCCTCTTCAACTTGAAGCTGATTTGTTCTCTCCCACAGAACTCTGTTGCTGATGGTATCCGATCAATGGATGTTGAGTAGACAATGTTTGCGTAGACAACTATTTGTAAATACCTGTACCTTCTTGATGTCGGTTATGGTAGTCCTCCAAGTTTCATCTCCATACATGAGAACTGTCTTGACGTTCGTATAGAAGATTGTGACTTTGATATTGGTGAACAGTTGTTTTGAGTTTCATGTGTTCTTCAATTGTAGGAATGCGGTCCTTGCTTTGGCGATTCTCACCTTTACGTCTGCATGAGATCCTCCTTGTTTATCGATCTTCCAGAGTTTTACCATCAATAGTGATTGGATTGGTGTTCTGCGTATTGTATTTGAGGACCTTGGTTTTCTCCTTGTGTATGTTGAGGTCTACTGATGCAGGGACTGCTGCTACACTGGCTGTCTTTATCTGCATTTGTTCGTGTGTATGGGATAGGTGGACTAGGTCATCTGCGAAGTCCAAATCGTCTAATTGGTTCTGAGCTGTCCACTGTATTCCATGTTTTCCCTCAGATGTCGAGGTCTTCATAATCCAGTCGACCACTAGAAGAAAGAGGAAGGGAGAGAGTACAAAGCCTTGTTTGACTCCGGTCTTTAGTTGTAATGCATCTGTCAGCTCTCCTCCATACACGACCCTGCATTGTAGTCCGTCGTATGAGTTCCTGATAATGTTGGCAATCTTCTCAGGAACTCCATAGTGTCGAAGAAGTTTCCATAACGTTCTCCTATCTAGACTGTCAAACGCCTTTTCATAATCAATAAAGTTGACGTACAGTGACACGTTCCACTCAACTGGTTGTTCAACGATGATCCATAGTGTCGCAATTTGTTTTGTGCTTGACTAAACATATTCATGATTAAAAATATCAAAATTCCTAGCTTGAATTGGCCATTAATTCTGAAATATGAACTATTTTCAACAATTGGTTAGAAACACCCAATCTCTAAAGATGTGCATATGAGAAGTGACAACTTTGACTTATGTTCCTATATTGACTGACTTCATCTGCACAAAATCACTAGTTATCCTTATCGTAAAGTGATTCTATGATTCAATATTCCTTCCTATAATTTTATATTGATATTATGCGGTTGAAAGCAGTCTACAGAAAGTTTTGAATTTAAGTTTTTTTCCTATTTTATGTTTACTAATAGAATGTTTCCATAATCTTTATAGGATTGATGTTCCATAGGAGACTAAAACGGAAATCACATTGTTTCCTGTTCATAAACAAAGTATTTAGGCGGCATGTCGTAAATCATTATTATTCTAATAGTAAATTATGATTGCTATTAAGTGAAATCAATTTCATTATGACTTGGTCTCTCATAACATATGATCTCTGTATTGAAACATCCGCTGTATATATATATCTGTCAAAAACATTTTACTGTAGTGAAAATCATATGAAGAGGATTTCGTTTATCCTGATGATCTTTTTACTTACAAAATGATATCAGATTGAGGATCGTTGATAAACTCCAAATCATTAATGTTTACTAACAAATATGAGATTATAACTAGTTTACATTTGGTAATGATAACAACTTATAATACCATTTAACAGAATGATCATTATACTTGTAATATTATAATACTTTATCATTTTGATTACATCAATCTGATATCAGCAAATACTTTGTAAGGCTTATGATCTAACTTGTGATCATGTGCAAATGATAAATATCTGCATCGAGATTTGTGTCACATATGTTTATACGATTGTTTGTGTTAAGATGGTGGTTGGAGGTAGTCAACTGGAAACCCTGGACACGGGTTTCGTGCTACTTGACACTCGTCAGCAAGGTTTACCTGTAATCTTGAGGGAAATGGTGCTCCCTGATGGATTCGATCTGGTCCGCAGTATCGAGTCAGCTGGACTGTTGGCCACATTGCAAATTGGTCGATAGCATTCGATCTGCACTAAAAAGGAGTTGAAACACATGACATTGACCACCACCCAGTGATCAAGCAATTGTGATTGTTTGTGTAATATTATCGGACTATGTTATGCCAAAATAAATGTGGATAGGTATGAACTTCATGACCTACTGATCAAACTAACTAGTTCATTGTTCTATTTATTGTTTGAATGTTATTTCTGTACAAAGAAATCATTATTTACGTACACGTTATTATATGCAATCGTAGAATAAAAGTTATTTTAGAATCCAATAAATTTCCTAGTTCAATGTAAGAAGTTTCTCTGATAGCAACTCACGTGTAACTGAGTTAAATCACACTTGATTTGGTTGTCATGAGGTATTTATAAGTCTATAGAGCACTTCGAAAAATAAATTTATAGTCCTGAAGAACTGTTGATCAAACCAAACAATGGTGAAAACAGACAGGATGAAATCACATTTTGATCCAATGTGATCTGGCTTCCCTCCCTCCGCCTTCAAGTTGAAGCTTAAACACATTATAGCAACTCATGTGCAATTGAGTTTGTTCACATTTAATTTGATTAAGTCATTTTGTTAACTTATTTAACGGACAGAGTCATTCGTACATTAACAACTTATCTATATCATCGTACATTTATTATTGTTGTTACGAATGTATGAACATGTATGCTTGAACATTGCTTACTGCCTACACATATATTCATTCTGCTAGCTTTACTATTAACTGCTTAATCGGTTCGATGATCCATTCATTTCGCTATATATAATATACATACATTTAGTCTTATACACACTGGACTCTCTGACTCAGCCATTCGCCTCTCTCCTTTGTGGTTTGAGCTATCTACTAATAAACTATAATTGCTGCTTCTCTTCACCTTATGATTTCAAACACCGTTAAGTATTAAATGATATCGGTTACGAGAATGATTGATTAACGAAGCAAAACCACAACACTCTACAGCATAATTGTCATTATTTAACGGAGAAGTGTTTTCGGCAAGACTATAATTTATGGACAACCTTTGAATGACGCTAAACTGACCTTGAGAATGTCCACCTACTAACAAGCCAAAATGAGGGTTATTAACCTGTGTGAGGTATTTGAATGATGATTTACAGTTGATGGTTAAGTTTAGGAATTAGATTTAGGGTTTTCATCAGGATCTGACATCATCTATAATGCCAAAAATATTATTTGGCAATGTAAACGAATCTAGTTATTAAATGTTCCAAAACTCATGATGACAACTTTGAAAAGAATCAATTCAAAATTAACTTTTGCTAAAAACTAAAACATTCTGAAGATAAATTCACTTGTTATTGTTTGCTTTTATCTTCACATTGTTATTTAGGACTGAAATTGATCATTCTCTTGTTGGCATATGTAGCGGACAGTAATGGGTTCGAGTCCCACAGTGTAAATCAACTCTGAGATGCAGGTACATCGATCTGACGAGTGCGTGTTGGGTAAGAATCAAAATGTACAGAAAATCAAGGGTATTTATAGATATTAACGTTTGTTATATCAACATTATAATTCAGTCAATCCTTAATGATGCATTTAGTGCTACTGTCCAATAGTAGCATGCCACGTTGATATTTTAGATAGCTCCATCACATTCTGATTGGTCGGAAACTTTTCGGGTCCTTTTGGGTTTCCGGAGGCTCCATCGTATTTCTCGGAAGCCGTCCCAACAATAAGCTCTGTAAGAAGCTTATCACTATGTATCACAGAACTGAAACTCAATAAATGATATAACTAACACTAGCCAGTTAGAACTGTTTATAGATCGTTATTTTTTCATCATCAATAATAACTAACTCGTATCGTAATTAGAACTGAACTTCATTGGTCACCATTTATCAGTAGAACTTGGGCAACTGGTAAACAAACACAAATTTTAATCCAGTAAGGGTGAGATTATAATTTATGAACAACCTTTGAGCGACACTAGACTGACCTCGAGAGTATCCACCTAAGAACTAGGACCACATGAGGGTGTGAAGAATTCGAATTATGATTTACAGTTGATGATTAAGGTTGAGAATTAAATTTAAAGTTTTAATCACGAACTGACATCAGGTATAATACCAAAACTCTATTTAACCAAATGGATGAGTGAATTTCGGGCCAAAATCAGATACCTGTTATCTGATTCTTGATTGATTCGTACATGAATTATAGTTCCGCCACTGTTTGATTGATTGAAATCAAGGTAAAAAAAAAGTCAAATTGTTTAAATATTATCAGTTAATTACCCTTTTACTCCCTGATTGTGACCGTCAGGCTTTCTTTTATGGCCGAAACAGCAAACATACACTACACACTGTTAGCAGATTTCCGGCTTTTCGATGTTAAGCTTGCTTTCACGCACGACGTAATGAGTGCAACCTATCTATTTCTTTCATATGGTATGTTTTTAATAACAAACCCTCTGCATTAGATTGGTAGCATCTGTGACTTCGTCTATGGTTGTCAGGTGTCTAGGTCCTTTCGCAAACATTATTGATATCCACTACTCCTGGGCATTCAGTATTAGTTTGACTCGTGGATGGGATAAGGATAAGAAAATAACAAACCAGAGAACGTTTTCTCTCATTTCGCCAATAACATCATAATAGACAGTTGGAAACGAACATGTGGACAATTAGAATCCCAGGCGACAGCAACACTTATTTTAGCTAAAAGAAAGACTAACTTCGGTTTTGAATATGTAAAAAACAATAGTCAAAACAAAACGAATTATCATTTTATAACATAATACTAGCGAGCTTGTCTGAAAAAATACATTGACTTGAGCAGCTGTAGCAAAAAAACCCAGAAAAAAAGCTAAATCAGAAACATTTTACACCAGCATTTAGCCCCCAAATGCCCTGGTATGTCCGAGAGTCGGGTGGACCCTCCCTCCCTCTCGAAATGCTCTCACACGGCCACGCGTAAATAGCCTTTGCCAGGGAAGTCTTACTCACTACCTTCTCGTAGCGGGGATGTTGTTTACGAAAATGAGAAGACGGAAAGCGGATGTCCGGCGCTTTAACCGGATCCCAAAACAATGGTTCACATGGGCTCCAGTATCCTGAAGGAACAAATGGCGTATGAACCAATCGTTGATCACCGACTACCATGTGACTACATCTCCTCACGATGCTCCACTGCCTTGTGGGTCAGACCTATAGGTCAAAGTCTCAGGGTGTGGCCTCCTAAGAAAACCACCTACTGCGGTGTGGGCACCTGGGCAGTATCACAACCCTCACACATATCAAATGAGATTTGTGTGGCGCATATGTATTTGGTGTCTCCTTGTACCAGTATTTATGTGTTCAAATAAATAAATAAGAGTATTACATTAACTGCTGCATTTTAGCACATTGAATCATTAAATTATATAGCTACACAAAAGAAATAGCAGAAAAAGTACAGAACAAAGAAAGCCGACTGTTAAAGCATACAAAGATAGCGGATATAATAATTCCCGCTTCATTTTAATTGGTCACTAAGCAGACTATCAAGTTTACGAAATCGAGTTGCATTTAATTGCAGCCTTATCAAAATAAGTGTTCAGTATGATCAAGTGTATATATTTAATCAGCTAAACATTTGTTTGTTTGTTTTTCAGTTTTTTTCATTGGTTGTAGAATAATTCCAAGTCAAATCTGATTGTCCCTCTGATTGTCTGTCCAGATTAATGATTGTATAAAAATATACGTATTCATACATCTATTCTCCTATTTGATTTATTTAATTCCGTTTTTCACTAACGCGATTCAAGTCGATGATTAAATGCGACGTTTGACGGCATATAACATTCATACAATCCCATTGGAGTCAGATATCGGATCACAAAACCAGTTCTAATAGGTTGTATAAAATCTTATTCACAGTCCGCGCGCAAAACCGATAGTCTCTGGGTTTGAGTCTCGCGGGGGGCTGGATTGCGGATGCACAATTCTGAGGAGTCCCACAATAGAACGAAACGGTAGTCCAGTGCTTCCAAGTTTTCCATGGTGATCTAGCTTCAATTGACTCATGATCTCAACTATTGAAATGACTACAATCTCCACAAAACCCCTTCTGATACTAATCAACATATGCTCATTAATGACTGACTTCAAGCGGTATATCCTGGAGTTCTAGTGAGAAGCAGTGACCAGTGGAGTTTAACCGGGACAGTTGTGAGATAGTAACTCACTAATGACAATCGTGAATGTGTCGCGCAATCAGTTTCAATTCAATGTTAAATTTTTTAATTTCAAAATCATATCGTCAATAATAAATGAATTAAACTACATTGTATTATCAAGATGAAAAATTACATGAATAGTAGTAAAATGAAATTGACTTGTTATAACTTGTGAACCTATGTGCCCTGTTTATTGTATAACTCAACGATACCGCCAATAAGAGAGCAGTGAATTATCGATCGAACCAGTGACGCATAAAATACGTGCGAGCAACCTAGATTTCTGATTAGTCCTGCTTTCCGCTTAACTCAGCCAGTTGAGTCCAGAACACCAATCTCAGCCTCTGCAATTTGAATCTTTATATTCCAAACATACTTAGTTTTTATACCAATCTAACACACCACAACGTAGCATAAAATATGGAACAATATTTGTACAATATTTGGCCAAATGTGGCTGTGAATATGGTAGGTAGTAATTAATAGTCAGGGAATAATTCATGAATGGTAAATCGTATAATAATAGTTCATAGATCAAGATGAAGCTCATAATAAGAAGGACATGAATATGAATAGTTTAGTTACTTAACAATTATACGATAAAAATGTACGCAGAGTATTGATCCATAAACGGATCCCAAGAATTACCATTCATTATTCTTATTGGGACATAACATTGGGAGTAACAGGCATAATTAAGTAAGTAAATACGTAAGTAATTAATCTGTACGACATATACTCCATTAGGTGGGGGGCCACAAGAGTAAGTAAGTAGATAAGTTGTGATCTATATGAAGTGAAAAAATGAAAAAAACAACAATGAGATCCTTTATTTTTTTGATGTGATGTAAAACACGAATCATCAAATACATAGCTGTATTGCTAAAATAACGGACATTAATTTCACGCAAAATAACGTTGCATATGAAATAAACAGGTTGAATAAAGAATGGATGCAATTACTTGTTAACGAATATTTGTCAACTAGATGCTAGTTGAATATCAACCTTTCGGTTCAGGCTGTTCTTATCTACCCATATATACAGCGCTTCATTTGGCAATCTTTAATTATGTAGGTTATAGTCTTTCTGAAGTATTTTGGTCCATTCAAAATTGATCTTGTGTCCTGGTTCCAATGCATGTAACGCTATCGCCGACCTATTCTCAAGTTTCGTTATATCAACCAAGGATTTGAGAGCATTTTTCAAACACTCTTTGTGTTCCTTCAACCTTACATTCAATTGTCTGAATGTTTCACCCACATAAACTGCATTGCAATCATCACAGTTGATCTTATACATAATATTTTATTGTTCTTCCTTTGGGAATCCATCCTTAACTTTCACTTATGTTGATCTTATGATGTCACAAACCCGAAAATACACTCCTATACCATGTTTCTTTAGAATCCTGTTCATTCATTCCGATGTTTTACTACGGTATGGGATGACTATGGTGGACATTCAATCTTTCAGTATACATTCTAGTTTCGTTTTTCTTTCATTCCTAATAATCTTCTTTAAATACTCTTTTGGGTAGTTGTTTTCCCTAAATGTAGACAAAACTCTATTCAATTCAACTTGTCATCTCTAACGAGATTATTATTTATGTTAATTAATTTTTTTACATCTGTGACTTTGGTACAAAACATATCAGCCAAACCATAATACTGCATACATACACACACACACAATTCATTCATTTATCATCACATTGTAAACTATTCACATGATCCACATATAACTGACTCATATTATCCTACTTTGATTGTTATCCTGAAGAAGTCCAGATACGTTTGTTGGACGAAACGTTGGAATTATTTTAAGTTTCAATAGCTGAGATTATTTCATTCATAATTTTCGCTTATAATAAATATCAACAGTACATAATTGGATATTGTACTATGTAGGAAAATGACTGATTGAATTTCATGCCAATGGAACAAATCATTATTATTCATTTATATATTACAATTAAATTATAATGATAACAAACCTTGTTTAACATGACACTTTATATGAACAAGCGAATTTTAACAACTAACATTGCTATTAAACTTCGTCTGGAGACTCTCTGGGGTTACCGCGAGTCCCAAGCCCGGATAAATGAGGGAGGTTGGGCATGGGGTTAGTGACCCCATTCCGTAGAAAATCAGCTCGCTGAAACAACGCTAATCAGAAAAAATTAAAACGGTGACATTACTACTAAGTTATTATTATTATTATTATTATTGATAAACTGTGTTGAAACTATTATTAGACGTAATTTCATCGTTTTATTACTGATTATTCAATAAGAATCATAAAATCATATAGTGAGACTCAAATTATCTCATAGTAAGCTTAATTACTCAATCAGAGAGGGGTTTTGTAGATATTATAATAATTTATATATTGAATTTATTCGTCAATTGAAGCCAGATCACCATGGAAAACCTGAAAGCACTTGACCACTGTTAGTTCCTAGTATGGAACTCCTCAGCAATGCGCATCCACTATCTTGCCTCGCGAGATTTGAACTCAGGACCTAATAGTCTTGTGCGCAAGCGCTTAACCTCTAGACTACTAAGCCTGCCGTTATCCAGTCGTGTTAATGTCTGACTTCAATCAATCCACGAAGTTGCGCAATCGTCTATCATTGTCATCAGTGAATTACTATCTCACATTGGATTTATTTTAACTTAGAATATTATTAAATTACTTAAATTTATTGGTTTAAGTTCTTGTATACTTTACCTTTTTCTTTTATTAAATAGTATGGTTCTTATTCATCAGTTTCATTAGTGAATAGTTACTACTGTTTGAACCTGATTAAATCTTTTCAGTATATAGGTTACAATCAACCACATCATGGTGTCGGGCAATATGCATTAAAAAGAAGGAACATTATTTAGATCTTCATTCCTGAACTGCTAACAGTTAACTGATGATCAATCATTATTTATCATCAGCTATCGATCAACAAATAAGAAATGGAAGACTTGTTGAAATACTTTATGCTAAGAATTCTATATTGTACCAAAAATATAATCAAGTCATCAATAATAATTTTATGGTTAGCGTTTGTTTAGCGAGTTAGTTTTCTATGGAATGAAGTCACTAACCCCATGTCCAACCCTCCTCCTTGATCCAGACTTGGGACTGGCAGTATCCCCAGAGGGGCTCCAGGCAAAGTTATCACTAATAATAACAATAATATCTATCATAAATAAAGTACAAATTTCTAGACAATTTCACATAGGTAGGCTCTAGCTCTTCAATGTATAATTATACTTTGAAAAAGTTTTATATTTCAGACTAACCTCAGTGAGTGTACTTAGCATAAAACACTTAAAAAAGACGTTCACGTTTGTATCAAGTATATTCTTATAAATGAAGAAAAAATCAAGAGAAGTTAGACTTTGGCAAACCTACTTATTCTATGTAAAATGTAATGGGTTGATTTTCAATTCAAATTTAACTAAAAATTATCCTGTTCAACTACAGTACATAGATCTTGTACTGCTTTTTTTTTACTGAAACTAAGTTATTATTTGATTGGCACTATTTGAAGTGTACTTAGTAAAAAAGAAACTAATAAACACTACACTTAGCCTTCTACAATCATTTATCAGGAAGGGGATTTATAGAGATCATAGTACTTTTTACAATTGAAGTTAGATATTAACGCTGTTGGATGACGACTTAGTGGTCTAGAGGTTAAGAGTTAGCAGGTGAGACTGAATGTTCTGTGTTCGAGTATCATTTGAGGAATTGTTGATGCATACTACTAAGGAGTTCCATACTAGTACGAAACAGATATCCAGTGTTTCCGGGTTTTGTATCTAATCCTTAATGTTATAGTGGTTATATTTCAGGGAAAAATGCTTTGATGTCGATTAATAACTCATCCATACTAATCACCACTGTTTTATGATAGATGAAATCTTAGAATCTGAGACGTTCCAAACATTGCAACACAGTTAATATTTACTTAAACGAAACCTTATTGTATACATTTTCAACTTTGGTTAAATCGCGATATCGGTGAGTTTTTACTTCTATTTCCCCTTGGTACTAACAGAGAACACTACTTTACAGTTGAACTTTGTAAAACCAACAATTAAAGTTTGTCATTGGTATAGTTTACTTTCCTAAACCTTATTACAAAGAAGTTTGTATAATTGAAGGTTGATTTTTCTCACTCACTATATCCTCTATAATTACTACTTCGTAAAGTTAAACAAGCTATTGATGATCTAACCATGTTTATATTAGTCCATTTTAAACAAAAAACGTACATAAATATATATTGTATGAGCATACTTATAAATTGTCTATTTCAGCTATCTATATTGATTAGTAAAGGAGGTAAGTAGAAAGAATGTTAGAGATGAATATAAAGCTGTTGACTACTTTCCTGTATTTAAGACATGGTAATAATCGATTATTTATGATCTTACGTAATGTAGTCATGATTTTGGCGAAGTAGTTAAAACACTTTTGATAGTTACATTTCCCTAAACCTTATGCTTAATATTATTCCTCAGTTTCCATTGTGTTATAACGGACGATAAATAAAAACCATCCAGTGAACGAATGTCAGAAACTAGAATAAATTGTTATCAATGTATGATTCGTTTTATGGAGCGAAAATTTAAAAAATGGTTATAAAGCTTTTGATTGAGATCATGAAGCGATTGGTGTTGGACCACCTTTGGAAACCTGGAAGCACTGGACAGCTGTTTCGTCCTATTGTGAGACTCCTCAGCAGTGCGCATCCACGATCCCGCTCGCCGTCCAATGCTTCCAGGTTTCCAAAGGTGGTCCAACATCAATCGATTCATGATTTCAATTAAAAACTAAATAATCTCCACAACCCCTATACTAGTAAAATGGTTATACTTATGGTTTTTTTTTCTCACAAAATAAACGTGACTAAAATTCCTTTAAAACCTAAGTAATTATTTCGGACTATCAAAACTAAGGTCTGAGCTTTGTTCTTTCTGTATTACACTGTTTATGTTTTCTCAACTTCATTGCACTAGTATCCTAATGTTGTAATGATTTGAATCGGGGAAATTTACACCAATCTACATTGGATTACGGAATACAGTTGTATCTCTATTCGTTTTCCATATAAGAGATCAAAAAATATCGATTGTAATCAATAATATTTTTCTATAACGTTTTTACCAATATATACCGGATCAGGAAAAGAGAACTATACACCTTCTACACAGGATGTTTTATAGTTTAGCGAAATTATTTCGTCAAGTAGATAATGACTGCATCATCTAAAAAAGGGTTGTATACAATAAGGTCATTCTATTTTCTCATAATCATATATTTATAAAATCTGACTGTAGCTATTTTGAAGTTACTGCTGGTCCCTAGCCCACACAGAGGAAAAGAGTTGAGCATGGGGTCAGTAACCCCATCCCATAGAAAACAACTTTGCCAAAAATAACGCTAACCAGAGTAAATAGATTAAACCATTTAAACTCTGACCTCCTAGTTGAAAGATCTTCTTTCAGAAGAATTATGACTCTTCATGATGAAAGCCGAAATTCTTCAGAAGTCACGAGACTGATGCGACTTTTAACAACCAGAGAAACATTTAACATAGGTACATGGAACGTCCGGACAATGTGAAAGACTAAGAGGACCAGTCAAATAGCAACAAAAATAAGGAGATACAAATTGGCAGTACTGGGATTTAGCAAAACCCAATAGACCCAAGCTGGACAACAAAAACTAAATACAGGTGAGATGATGCCGCGTTTCGGTCACGAAGAGGAAAATGTTCCACAAACTCAGGGAGTTGTTTTAATGCTGTCCAAGGAAGCATGAAATGCATTTATAGGATGGGAATCTCATGGATCCAGGACCGTCAAAGCACCCTCTAGAACAAAAAAGGAGTGAATCACGATGAATGTTATCTAACGTTATACACTCACCAATGATAGCAAGGACGACAATAAAGATTAGTTCTATGTGAGGCTGCAATCAATCATAAAGAAGTACCCAAGAACTGATCTCACCATTCTGATGGGAGACCTAAACGCCAAAGTCGGAATGAACAACATAGGGTATGATTACATTATGGGACGACATGGAATGAGAGAGAGAAACCAGAATGAAGAGAGATTTGTAAATTCATGTTCATTGAACAAAATGGTTATAGGTGGCACTATATTCCCACACAAACGCATACACAAAGCGACATGGGTTTCATTAAATCACAATACACAGAATTAAACCGATCATATTTACACTTCTAAAAAATTTAGAAGAACATCAGAAAATGTGACAGCGAAATATAGTAAACCAGAGAAACCGGTCAAGGACAAAGAATGCAAGACAATCACTGAAATTCAAGAACAGAGGAACAGATAGGTGGAAAACTTCAGGGGTTCTTCACTGGTTCTACTGGTAATATAGGTGAACTAATCGATAATCGGACCAGAAAGAAGGATATCTTACAGCTGATTTCTTATCATTAAGGGTCAACAATAAGCAACCTAATACAACCAAAACAATTTGTTCCTTTTATCTAACATAACTGACATGTCCAAAGTTAGCTTGTAAGCTGAATTAGTTAGTTAGTTAGTTAGTTAGTTAGTTAGTTAGTTGGTTAGTTAGTTAGTTAGTTAGTTAGTTAGTTAGTTAGTTAGTTAGTTAGTTAGTTAGTTAGTTAGTTAGTTAGTTAGTTAGTTAGTTAGTTAGTTAGTTAGTTAGTTAGTTAGTTAGTTAGTTAGTTAGTTAGTTAGTTAGTTAGTTAGTTAGTTAGTTAGTTAGTTAGTTAGTTAGTTAGTTAGTTAGTTAGTTAGTTAGTTAGTTAGTTAGTTAGTTAGTTAGTTAGTTAGTTAGTTAGTTAGTTAGTTAGTTAGTTAGTTAGTTAGTTAGTTAGTTAGTTAGTTAGTTAGTTAGTTAGTTAGTTAGTTAGTTAGTTAGTTAGTTAGTTAGTTAGTTAGTTAGTTAGTTAGTTAGTTAGTTAGTTAGTTAGTTAGTTAGTTAGTTAGTTAGTTAGTTAGTTAGTTAGTTAGTTAGTTAGTTAGTTAGTTAGTTAGTTAGTTAGTTAGTTAGTTAGTTAGTTAGTTAGTTAGTTAGTTAGTTAGTTAGTTAGTTAGTTAGTTAGTTAGTTAGTTAGTTAGTTAGTTAGTTAGTTAGTTAGTTAGTTAGTTAGTTAGTTAGTTAGTTAGTTAGTTAGTTAGTTAGTTAGTTAGTTAGTTAGTTAGTTAGTTAGTTAGTTAGTTAGTTAGTTAGTTAGTTAGTTAGTTAGTTAGTTAGTTAGTTAGTTAGTTAGTTAGTTAGTTAGTTAGTTAGTTAGTTAGTTAGTTAGTTAGTTAGTAAGTTAGTTATGTGTACATTGATCATATTCTAAAACGTTTAAAAGCTTTTTTTCTATGATTCGTAAATTTCCAATCAAGTTTTACGTCAATAATGGTTTTTCAAAATTCATAAGTCAAGTATATCTTGTTTTTTCATAACCTAAATCGATAGATCCAATGAGAAGATCAATAAGCATTTATTACCAGTAAATTGATAGTAGATAGGTTACTTGTGGGATTTTTCCCTTGCGTAACTACTTTGTTGCCATAGTAACTATGATTTGTAAAAATTCTGAATTTGAAATTTTGATCTAAAGTTGTTATGTAACCGAATATATATATTTAACATGTTAATAACTCTAAATGTTTATAATACAAAATGACATTTGCACAACAAGACACACATGGTAAGGTGAGAGAAAAGTTATAGAAAATCATATACAGAATGACTGATATTAGGGATAGTTTTGAGGATGTTAGATCCCCAGAACTCACTTGGAAAAGATCCTAATTTTGTAATTTTATTTTGAAAATTTGAATTTTATGTTTTCGCGCCAAGAGACACTTAGTTGACTTACAGCTTACATTTCTCATTAGGAAATCGTTGACTGTCATTGGTTGACTGATTTTTTTAGTATGCTATTTTGTGGCTCTCCTAAGAGCCTTTCTATCATTGTATAAATAAGCCTGATTTGTGTGCTTAGTGACCTCGTATTTTCTGAATGCTTGTAGAACACATTCTCCACGCCTCATCAAGACTTCTTGATCTAGTTAGCAGGGCCGGAGACAACGGATTAGAATGTCCTATCGTGTCACTGTATCTTTGACCTTCGTTCCGTTTACCGAGTAGGGTGAACTCGTAATTGGATTCACTTGGTATTGTTTACTTGAAATTTTTCATTGATATTTAGGACTGTAATTGATCAGTCTCTTATTGGTATATGTGCATACTGTGCAGATTGCCTCGATATTACCTTAATTCACAAGCATTATAAGCAAAGATGAATAGTGGCTAGCAGTGGAATGGAGGATGCGCGTTTCGTCCTGTTTAGTACTCGTCAGCTGAATGTGCCTGCATCTCAGACTTGATGTTCACTCTGGGACTCGGACCCAGTACCATTCGCTCCAAACGCCATCGTGTTATTCACAAGATCATATGGTATATAAATATCAAAATGAATTTATTATAGATAAACATGCGAGACGATCGTTAGCTGATTATGGACTTTAAAAAAATTACACAACTAAAACATACAGAAAAACTTTAAACATAAGTAACAGAAGTATAAACCGAATATCTGTAAGCAAAAATGGATATAAATTAAGACAATCTCGTGGCAATACTCTCAGGATGTACATATACCAAAGATTGATTAAATGCATTTCGAAACATCAATAGGAAGAGTCAAGTAAACAATACCAAGTGAATTCAGTATCTGTCAGTTTAATAATAATCATAATAATGTTACAAAGAATATGTGTACGTTTGAACATTATAACCAGAAATGATGCAGGTGACTGAAAAATTTGATGAACAATTGAAATAGTATCATATAATTTGAATTAGACAATTCCATTGTGAAGTATTCATAGCTGTTATGATCATTATTACCGTAGCCTACCTAAAAAAAAACGACGTGTTTCAACATTCGTTTCACAATTGTTTTTATTGATGAGTATTATGGAGATTCATGTGATCTATAGATGATATTCTCCATAAACTAGCTTCAGTCGACTTATCAGAAACAATCATGTAGAAGTAGTAAATAGCTATGTAGTTTCGGTAAAAGATTGTACCGAAGACCTCACAGTTAGTATTTAAGATTCAAACTACTTGTTAGTCAATAAATGGTATCCATTTCAGAAATATAAAAACAACTGGTTCTGATAAATTCTTGGCCGTGACGACCAAAACAAAGAATTAAGCAATGATAAGTTTAAGGTCAACAAAAATCAATCAACATCAAGGTATACAGGACAAGCTGTGAATCACATATGGAGAAATGCGAACGCTTCACTTCTATCTGAAGTTCGTGCTGATGATGTCGTTCAGAAGAACGATAGAAGCTCCACAACCAAACCATCCAGCTCACGAACAAAACTCCATCAAAACCATCTACTTGAGCTACAAATCTTCTCCACCATCTCAAATTCTTTTGTAATGTATTTTCTTCATGAACTATAACTTTTTCCATCCTGTTTAACTATTTTATGTGACTGCCTTCTAGATATGTGATCTATTCACCTTACTTTCAAAAATTCAATGTCATTATGTTTACTGATAGCCATGAATGTCATGTTGTTATAAATTCTTCAGTAGTGCTATAAATGTCTCAGTTTCTGAACAATATCTATTGCATAATGACATTGTTCATCTTTATTTTATATATTATAAAAGTAGGATGAAATATTGTTTAACTATTCATTTGATTCCATATATGTATAGTGATCAAATGAAGATCCATCTTCCTAAAAGTCCTATATTCCGTCATTTAAAGCAAATTCCTTATTCAATGATATCTGATTTACTTTGTCAATAATAAAGTAATAATTTTGAAAACTATACCTTACGAAGTAATTTCATCTGATTTTATTTTAAACGATAATGAAATTTTTGTATATAAAATGATTGTATTTTGAGTTTGCTTTAATGATTCCCCCTGTAGAATGCATCAGTCAATCTAAGCTAGAACATGATTGAAAACCTGTTATATCTTGTGACCGCCGATTAATGTGCAGTGACTTGTCGATCGGATCAAAGACGCGTAAACCCATATGAGCAGCTTAGAGTTCTGATCGGTCCTGCTTTCCGCCCAGCCAGTTAAGTCCAAAACACCAGTCTCAGCCTCTGCGATATGAATCATGTATTTCAAACATACTCGGTTTATATACCAATCAAGCAGAGCACATCGTACCATAAAATAGAAAATAACATTTGTACACTATTTGGCCAATAGGAAAATGACACGTGAAATAAGTATTGACCAATAAGAAAATGATACCATTTCAAGTTTAAGGATAGCATCAGACTTAACAGGATAATTATTGGGATATTTTTCTGAATATCCCAACAATCTGAAAGTACGGGATGGCTGTTTCGTTCTATTATGGGATATCTCATCGGTACACATCCACAAACTCCCACAATGGATTCGAACCCAGGCACTTCCGTCTCATGCGTGAACACCTAATCTCTAGACCACTGAGCCGTCATCCAACGGTGCAAATGTGGCAATAGATTAATGTTTTGCATGGGTACTGCCGAGTAATCTCTACTAGGATGAAACGACCCTACAGTTATTAACTCATGAATTCAGCTATTAAAGTTACTACAATCTTCATAAATCCCTATTCTAATCTATTAGTTTAAACAATAAATTCAACTATTAATCACCTATCAATCATTAAGTCTTCTAATCTAGATCATTATAAAAATTCTAACATTTGTATATTTTGACTGATGAAACTGTTCCAAAATGACAATATACTTCTATTACACTTAAGACAATCTTTCTTATTATTCAATGATATAGAGCTTAGAGTAATTGTGACAAAACATCATCCAATATAATCCATTGTAAACAAATATAACTCTCTATCACTATTATAATGAATATGAAATAGATTAATGTAAAACGGCTATACAAAATGTTTGGAATGTTGTTTTTGTTTTGTTTGTTTATGTCTTGTGTAGTTAGTTTGTTTTTCTTTTTTTTAAAAAAAAACAATTCTTTTGTAATTTTAAATAAATTCCAACAGTTGAGATCATGAGTCAATTGGAGCTAAACCATCATGGAAAACCTGGAAGCACCGGAAGGCCGTTTCGTCCTACTGTGGGGCTCCTCAGCGGCGCGCATCCACGGGACTCGAACCCATGACTTATCGGCCTCCCGCCAGGCGCTTAATCAACTACACCACTGAGCCGGCATCCAACGGTGTCAAAATAAATTGTTTTTTTTGTTTGTTAGTGAACACTGCTGAGGAGTCCCATAATAGGACGAAACGTTCGTTGAATGCTTCCACGTTTTCTATGATGATTCAGCTTCAATCGACTGATAATCTCAACCAGTGAAATTATTACAATCTCCATAAAACCCCTTCTGAAACACTAATTAATTGGATAGTTATTTATAAGATAAATTAAAGTAATTAGTCCATTTAATAAAAAGACAAAGATTATTAGAATTATGTGGTATATATTAGCGCAAATACATTGAGAACAGTTTGATCACACATAATATACTTGTTAAGAACTTGGCTAGACTAGAAATAGAGGGTAAGAGGCTATAAGGATTATGAAGAAAAAAAATAATGTGAAAACAATTGGGAACCTCATCATTCTGGGTAATAAGTTAATATTACCAGGGTAAGTTTAAGGTGAGAACAAACTGTTTTTAAATCCACAAAGGGCGTTTGAATTTTTACATGGCTAAGGCTTCAATAAACCTTAGTATATGTCCTTTTACACTTTTGTACAACACCACAAAAGCCGAGTTAAGATCAATGTTATGACATGTTTCAATAGAGGATGATGGATGTTTATCCCCTACTCTTATTGGGTCATTTGATTTAATTTGTTTCTGCAGCCATTTAGGTATTTGTTCACACACAATTACTCCCTATGTCTATGTGACTACACACACATTAAGATGCGTTAACACAGTGAGATGTGAAGCAATTATTTTCATTTCTTTAAGGTTTTCAATGAAGCATGGACCTTGTTGTTTCCCTGATAATGACTGATTTAAGCCTTTATTTCAATAAAACGCTAGTTGAATCACCTCTAAATGGTAAGGTGATATAGACAAACATTTTTTTTCTGCCAAGGCTATAGTAGGTCTCACTGTACCATGAACTTTTCATCTATGTATTAATTTAAGGGGATAGCCATTTTCCATTTTCCAACATCATCATGAATGGCATTAATATATCACATAGTTCTGATAATCTGCGTCTTCTTATAACACTATCGAAATTTATGAGATAGTCAATGAAATTACTTCTCATGTATTAGATCCACTTTCAACTACATATAATCTGTTATTAGAACGTACTATTTGTTACACATCGGATGTCTTATACACATTACAGTAAATACTTACTTACAACATTGTAAACAGGATTGGATTATCTGATTAGTAAACAGTTAACCAGAGAATTATGTACCTATTTATATTCAGTAATATTGATGTATGATTATATCGAGGCAATGCGCATAAGATGCACATGTGCCAATAAGAGACTGATCAGTTGCAGTGCTAAACATCAAGTAAACAATACCAATTGAATTTAAACCTTACCCCGTGGCGCATTTAAGTGGATATCAGGACTTAGTAGTTAAGTGAATAATGTGATAGCGTTTGAAGCGAACGGTACTGCATTCGAGTATCAAACTGAACATCAAATATGCGATGCAAGTACATTCAGTAATGAGTCATAAATAAGACGAAACATGCGTCCTAGATTCCACTGCAAACCACTATCCATTTGTTCGGTGAAACGTTTTTGTTTATTTTAAATTATTTCAACACATAAATATTGGTACAAGAGGGCACCAAATATATATGCGCCAAACCATATTTGAGTGTGTGGGCTGTGATATTGCCCGGGTGCCCAAACCGAAGCAGCTGGTTTTCTCAGGGGGCCACACCCCGACCCTTTGACCTAAAGGTCTGACCCACAAGGCAGTGGAGCGTCGTGAGGAGATGCATTCCCATGGTAGCTGGTGACCAACGATTGGTTCATACGCCATTTGTTCACTCAAGATACTGGAGCCCATGTGCACCATTGGTTTGAGATCCGATTAAAGCGCCGGACATTCGCTTTTCGTCCTCTCAATTTCGTAAACAACATCGCCGCCACGAGAAGGTAGTGAGTAAGACTTACCTGGCAGAGGCTGTATACGCGTGGCCGTGTGAGATCGTTTCGAGAGGGAAGGCGGGCCTACACCACTCTCGGCCATACCAGGGCATTTGGGGGCGTTCGATGAAACTATAATTTATGAACGAACTAATTAGAGTTACGATAACAGATCTTGAATTTCAGTGCAAAATTCTTTGATCCAATCACCTTCATAGCATTTTGGCCTTTTAGATGATATCAATTCGTAATGAAAGCTTTAAATATAATTTCTAACCTTAAGCTTCAACTATAAATCATAATCCTTATCTTTCACATAGATTTAAAACCTTCATTTAGTCCTAGTCAGTAGGTGAACATTCTCAAGGCTACTTTATCGTCACTCATAAGTCGTCCATAAATTATAGTCTCACCAATAGGTCTTATTTCAATGACTGTATATCAATCAATAAACATACCACGAACATAAAGGAATTATTTATAAAGCTCATTATCCATAGACTATGTTATATGGAATATATGAAAGCATAGAAAAACTGGAAATAAAAAAAGGAAAAGAGTGGAGACAATAGATTACTAAAAATAAAAAAAATTAAAAAAAAAACAGGAAATGAATTTCATAAATTATACAATTCGGATTAAAGAAAGATTAATTGCCACGGTAAGATGATCAAAGCATAACTAGGTATAATAAATCAAAGTAAGAATTGAATATAGAAAGGTTCAGATCAATATTCAATTGAATAGATAGAATTCACTTGAATTTCTTCTTTTGTTGTTGTTGTTGATGGGACTAAATCAATTAAGTCGTTAGGTGGATAATGCGATAGCGTTTGAAGCGAACGGTACTGCGTTCGAGTATCAAACTGAACATCAAATATGCGATGCAAGTACATTCAGTAATGAGTCATAAATAAGATGAAACATGCGTCCTAGATTCCGCTGCTAACCACTATCCATTTGTTCAATGAAACTATAATTTATGTACGAACCAATTAGAGTTATGATAACAGATCTTGAATTTCAATGCAAAATTCTTTGATCCATTTACCATCATAGCATTAAGTCGTTATCTAATATATATAATACGATACAGATAATAGAAGAACGTCTAAACAAATATAAAACTAAATGGCTTTATCTGAGTAAAATATTAAGGGTCTTAAGATTAGATGATTTATACTTGATATCTATTTTGATAGGATACATGAACAAATGAACACTCATGGATAATATGATAAGTAATTAATTACTGCTTAACCGGTGACTGTTTCATTCACTAATAGTCGAATCAATTTTAACTTCAACTGGATATATCAATTTCTATAAATTAGTTTGGAAGATCGAGACTTCGTAGATGATCTGGCTCTTCTATCGCACACGCAAAAACAAATGCAGAAGATGACAGCCCAATTATCACGTCTTCTCTAAAATCCGCTGTAAACCAATCGTACATGAGCAACAAGTACTGAAATCGATGCCGTGTCCCTGAAATCCCACAAACGCTTCTGATTGGCTCGTCCATGAATTTTAGTTTCGCCGTACTTTGTAAATTTTAACATGGTTAAATTTCACTGATCAAGGCTCCTTATTAGAATTCATTAATTACTAGTAACCTTACGGATAGGTATTTTTTAAGACCGAATTATTGATAATGGTAATTGATATAACGGATGGTTCACAATATTTTTTCCTCTTTACACATATATTACAAAATACGTTAGTGCGTTAATAAGACTAATCACGTTATATCAGAACAAGGATCCGCGACCTAAAAACTGAAGAACCAGATTGACACTAGAGAATCCTTTATTCAATACAATTACAAGCAGTCCTACATAATGAGTCCTAAGTAGAAATCAATGAGAGAAGACGAAATCAATTATTTAATAGTCCGTAAGCTATGGCTATTTGTCTACGCTCAATGACCGATCATACTTTACTTTCATTAACACAACAGTCTAAGATTCGCCTTGGTAATTTTATCTTGATATGATAATAGGAAGCGGTAATTTGGACTGATGTACACATTTGTTATGTACCACATCGCATATAACTGACTAACTAATAATTGTTCATCACTTTCTTTGATTTAGGGATACTATTCCTAACTCAGGGTCTGAAAAGTAGGAAAAATGAAGATTTCGCAAATGCGATAAAAATGATCTTGCCGCTCTAGTAATAGTATTCCAACACCAGACAATGGGTTTGAATGGTTATTTAAGCCTTAACGCTTCAGGTTGGGCTATTCCGTTTACTACCTTACATATATGTTGTATGCAGTATAAGCTATAGGGCTATGTAGAGCTGAAGGTCTCATATGAGACTGGAGATTCGCGATTGATATTGTGGATGGTTCGGCATTGCTTTGACACATTTTGGTGACTGTTCATGCACAAAATTGGTTTACTGGGTAACCGGTTTCATTCATACTAGTGGTTGCTTTTCAGTGTTCTCAAGGGCCATTGTCATTGGGACATTCCAAGGTATGTCACCATTGCTAACATCAATGAGTTTGACTGTCGTGTAAACAGAATAGGTCAACTTTGGCCTGCTTGTGCTGTGCATCATTGATTCACGCGATCATTGATCGGAATAACTATACATGTAACGTGAATGTGTATATGAATGGTACGAATGGTCGATCAGGTTGCTTGGTATCTATGTGGTTGCGCCATAGGATTAATCTGTACTATTCAGATTGTAGCGTTAAAGCCTATACAGCGTCTGGTTCTCCTGTGAAGCGGGATTGAGCTGTACTGTTAGGATTGTCATGTGAAAGTCCAGATGTTGTCTGGTTCTCCTGAAAACCAATGTAAAATGACCTTGGCCCACAAAGGTATATTATATAACTATAAACTATCACTTTCTATGATTTGCCCAAATGTAAGATGTTTTATCCGGTTTAACGTTTGTTGAATATGAAATCTGCATTGATTATTACAGTTTCCTGAAAGTTTTCTAAACAAATTTTTGTTGTTGTTGTTGTTGTTGTTAATTGAATGATGATAATGATGATGATGATGATAAGGACTATAATTTGTTTTTGTTATTTCTTTTATTGTTGATTATTTGACTGAGTTAATGTATTCCACTGTGTTGTTGTTAGTCTTTCTATTCATTTTTTTTGTTCACTTTAGTACTATTTTTCAATTATGGGTTGTATACCAAAAATAAAAAAAACTAGATCTTTTTCTTTTTCTTGTTGATCAAACTTGATTTAACAACAAAATATCGATAGAAATTTTTTTGTTTATTTATTTGTTTACCTTTTTTTTGTTCGTTACAAAATAATGATTCAAATTGTAAGAAGTAAGAAAGGAAAAGTAATCAGGAATATTGAAGAACAGCAAAACAGAGGGGGGAGGGTAGAGCACTTCATGGAACCATTGAATGAACCAGTGCTACTGAACCTACCCAACATCGAACCAGTACCCACACACCTCCCAGTCAATATTGGCCCATCAACAAATGAAGAGAAAAGTATAGCCATCAAATAAATAAAGAGCGGTAAAGCAGTGAGGTCAGACAACATTACAGAAGAGGGACTGAAAGCGGATGTAACAGTAACTTCACAGATATCCCACATTCTATTCAGCAAGAGTTGAGATGAAGTACAGGTACCAACAGACTGGAAAGAAGGACACCTGATCAAGATACCAAAGAATTACAGAGGCATCAACATTCTCTCAATACTAGGAAAAGTCTTCAACAGGGTATTCTGTGGTGTTTGAATTAACTAATGATTCTTTTCTACTTGTTAAATGCTCGATTTCGAATTCTAAATACAATATATTCGTTTGTGCTTGTGTCGTAATTCTTGATTCATTTGCGTTAATTCCGGGATTCATAGTACATACCATAATTCAAATTATTTTCAAATATTATATATTCTTAAACAGAATGAAAGACTCCGCAGACACTCAACTTCGAGATCAACAGGCTGAATTCCGTAAGCATCGATCGCGTACTGACCAAATCGCAACATTACGGATCATTGGATGAAATTCATCACTCTACATCAACTTTATTGACTACGAGAAAGCATATGACAATGTGGACAGAAGAAGATAATCAATATCATACGGAACTCCTGTGATGGATTAAACTGCAAAATCGTGCATGGATGACAGTTGACAAACTCGTTCGAAGTAAAGACCGGTGTAAGGCATAGTTGCTTACTCTCACCCATTCTCTTTCTCCTGGTGATAGACTGGATCATGAAGACGTTAAAATTTGATATTTGGCATGGCATACAGTGGTCGGTTAGAATGCAGCTATATGATCGAGACCTCGTAGATGATCTGGCTCTTCTATCGCACACGCAACAACAAATGCAGGAGAAGACAACCAGTGAAGCAGCAGACTCAGAAGCGGTAGGTCTCAACATACACAAAGAGAGAAGCAAGATTCTTCTACACAACACAACATAGACCAATCGAATCACAATTGATGGAGAAGATTTGGAAGATGTAAAATCTTTTACATACCTGGACAACATTGTTCTGACTTCAACTTGGATCGATTTTTACCCCGTGCCAATTGTTGTGTCCTTGACTGAAAGATTAGAGAGTAGTGTATTATCGATCGAACCAAAGACGCGTAAAACACGTAGGAACGACCTAGTGCCCTGATTGGCCCTGTTCCCTGTCCAGCCCAGCTAGTTGAGTCCAGAACACAAATCTCAGCCTCTGAGATATGAATCATTGTATTTCAAGCATACTCTGTTTATATACCAATCAACCCGACCACAACGTACCAATAAAGTAGAAAATAACATTTGTACAAGAATTAGTCAAATGTAGGTGTGAATGAGCGAGATAGTAATTAACAGACAGGGAATAATTCATGAATGGTAAATCGTACAATAATAGTTCATAGGTCAACATAAAGCTCATAATAAGGGGGTACGAATATGAACAGTTTAGTCGCATAACAATTATGCGATAAAAATATACTCATAATATTGGTCCATAGTTGGATCCTAAAAATTACCATTCATTATTCTTACCGGGACACAACAACCATCATTGATGAAAACGGTGGATCTAATGCAGGTGTGAAGGAGCGGACCGGCAAAGCAAGAGCAGCATATCTACGATTCAAAAACATCTGGAACTCAAAAAAACTGTCAATCAACATCAAAGTCAGAATTTTCAATACAAATATCATGACAGTTCTACTGTATGGGGTGGGAACCTGGAGAACTACGAAAGCAATCATCCAGATGATACAAGCGTTTATTAACAGCTGTCTACGCAAAATACTTCAGATCTGTTGGCCAGACACTATCAGCAACAACCTACTGTGGGAGAGAACAAACCAGATCCCAGTGGAGGAAGAAATCAGGAAGAAGCGTTAGAAGTGGCTAGGACATATATTGAGCAAAAGCACCCAATTGCGTCACTCGACAAGCTCTCACATGGAATCCTCAAGGTCAAAGGAGAAGAGAAAGACCAAAGAACACATTGCGCCGAGAAATTGAGGCAGACATGAGAAGAATGAATAACAATTGGATTGAACTAGGAGTGAAGGTCCAGTACAGATTGGGTTTTGGAATAGTGGTCGGTGGTCTCTGTTCCACTAGGGGCAGCATTCGAAACAACTAAGTAATTAATGCTTCAAATTGGCAAAGTTTTATAATTAAAATTATCTCTGACTAAATAAATGTTTAAGAAGACCAAAACAATGTTAAATTAAAAGAAATTCTTACTTATGTGGTGTAATTCAATTGAGTTACATTAGAAATATTAGAAACGATGTCGACATTATATTTATAGGTGGATTCCAGTTAGATAATATCGTGAATTCGTCATATTATTATTTAAGTTAAAGTAGTGATCATACCATTTGGTTATCAGATCATTAGATGCTCAATACCGTGATAAGCTAATGTTAATCAGAAGTTTAAGTTAGAGATTAGTTTACTGTGAGCATATGTTTTTGATGAATTAATTCGTAATTCTGTACAGTTACATATTTTAATGTTTTAGAATACTACTTTGTAATACATTTGAAACACATACATTAGACAAATCCCCGTGAATTTGTAACGCATCCGCTTATCAATATTTAATATGTCACATAAATCATTCCATTTGTGTGATGCATGGGATACTGCCCATGTGCCAAAAGCGAAGTAAATGGTTTTCTTAGCGGTCCACTCCTAGGGCCTTTTACCTGAAGGTCTAATCAACAAGGCAGTCGATCAGAGTTAGAAGATGTAGTCACATGGCAGGAGTGGACCAACAATGGGTTCATACGCCGTTTATTCCTATAAAATACTGAAGCGCATGTTAACTATTGGTTCAGAATCAGAGTTTCCCAACTTCTCTAGATGGACTCTCCATGTCCAACAACCCGGTTAAAGCTCCGGACATATATTTTTCAACCCCTCAACTTCGTAAACAACACCCTCACCATAAGAACGTAGTGAGTAGGAGCTCCCTCACAGCGTAGCCATGTGAGAACATTTCAAGAAGGAGAGCTGACTCTCCCTACTCTCGACCGTACTAGGTCATATATTTATATTCTTTTTTGTTCAAAATGAATTTTATTTTCAAAATAAAGTTTAATTTATTTTGAACATTCTTTAGAGAATGATGAAATACCGGATATTAGTGCTTTTGTTAACAATAGTAATTAAAATCAAAGACATCCATTCAAAGAACATAACAAAATATATTTAGGGAATTTAAAAAGAAAGAACGGAAATAGTGTTGTATTGAACTAGAACACAATCGAATCTGATTAAATACAGAACTATAGAACACCTTAGTAAAATTTGAGATCCATACAGTTCATACTTCATTGGCAAAATGTCAATCAATCATCTCAGACTTCATTAATCTTTCATTTCCATACCAATCATTCCTTTGTTCTCGTTCTCTGCTGTTTGATCTTCCTAATTTTTTGCCGTGCCAGCCATTTCACATTCGATTGATGATATAAACTACTTATATCTGTCGACATCAGTAGCATACAACACAGTATTATGATTGTATTACATAGTATCACATGTTGAACATGAACTACCCTAAGCTAAGTCAAACATCATATTGAATTAGTAAAATGAAATTGATGATTGTGAAGTACAATAATGTTAATAATTATCTATATTTAACATGAAAAGCAAGATTCTCCGATACAACACACCATGCACCAATCGAATCACACTTGACGGAGAACATTTGGAAGATGTAAAAACCTTTACATATCTGGGCAGCATCATTGATGAACTGGGTGGATCTGATGCAGATATGAAGGCGCGGATCGGCAAAGCAAGAGCAGCATATTTACAACTGAATAACATCTGAAACTCAAAACAACTGCCAACCAACTCCAAGGTCAGGATTTTCAATACAAATATCAAGACAGTTCTACTGTATGGGGGGAAACGTGGAGGACTACGATAGCCATCATCCAGAAGATACAAGTGTTTATTAACAGTTATCTACGCAAAACACTTCGGATCTGTTGGCCGGACAACTGTAATAAAGAACAAACCAGATCCCAGTGGAGGAAGAAATCAGGAAGAAGCGTTGCAAGTGGATAGAACACACATTGAAGAAATCACCCAACTGAGTCACAAGACAAGCCCTCACATGGAATCCTCAAGGCCGAAGGAGAAGAGAGAGACGAAAGAACACATTACGCCGGGAAATGGAGATGAACATGAGAAAAATGAACAAGAATTGGATGGAACTAGAAAAGAAGGCCCAGGACAGAGTGGGTTGCAGAATGCTGGTCGGCGGCCTATACTTCATCAGGAGTAACAGGCGTAAGTAAGTAAGTAAGTAAGTTATATTTAACATAAAATTAAACGTTGACAACTTTTCGCTGTACAACTTACAGAAAAATACAATCAGTGACATCTTGGTGACTAGCACTATACACCGAAAAGGATATACATTATTCAAATGTTGATTCTTGAACTGCTCAGTTCAATGTTCTAGGTTGTTTCAAGTGTTGTATATAAACATTTATTCATGATATTATATCCAAGAAATGATAGTGTATGATTATCTGAAAAAAAATCAGAACATAGCCGACTTTGAAAAGGACACATACGGACATGGCTACTATTATAGTTTATTGAGTCTTGATCAATTCTTTCATGCAAAGAAAGTGTTCAAGATTGCAAAAATTCATATCAGAACAACAAAAATAATGTTAAACAATTTCGTGAATTGGTTGAAGTTAGATATAATTAACATCGTTGGATGCCGGCTCAGTAGTCTAGAGGTTAAGCATTTGCGCGTGAGACCGAAGGTCCGAATCTCGCGGGGTGTGTGCGGGATCGTGGATGCTCACTGACACTGAGGAGTGTCATACTAGGACGAAACGGCCATCCAGTGTTTCCAAGTTTTTCATGGTGATTTAGCTTCAATTGACTCATGATTTTAACTATTGAAATTACTAAAATCTCCACAGAACCCCTTCTGATAATTACTTTTATATTAGGTCACCGGAAATCGATATCCCAAAATGTACATAATTACAAATAGAATGTATGTGTCTACTGAACAATATTCCAATAAAACTAAGAATACCAAATAAGGATGAAACATCACTCCAATTTATCCTAGTTTTCAATTGTTTATCAAGTATGTATCTTTCAGTCGTTATCACAACCATATAACAGAAGTAGTAATAGTGTTAATGACATTATCTTATATTATGAGTTTGTCACTAAACACTAAGCATCTCAATAAAATCTAAGATCCATATAGTAAATAGTTAGTTTGCAAAATATCAATCCATCATATCAAACTTGACTGTTCTTGTTGCAAACATCAATCTGTTGCATCAGATTTTATTGTTCTTGCGTTTTCAAACTGATTACATTCCATTCCCGTTCTGTCCCCATCGACCTTCTACTGAAATACATTCTATGTCTGACCACCATTATATACTACTTATGTGGGTATAAGTAACCCACATCACAAGAAAACACTTCATCTTTAATGTTCTTCTAGGTATAATGTTAATCTCATGAATGTGTATGACAGTCACTATACATGAGTATACCTATTTTTTTTAAATAGTCGAAAAATCTAATCAGTCACAAGTTTCATCATTCTAGGAAGAACTATACAGTTGGTTAGCCTTAGATACTTATGACAGTCATGTTCAAAGTATTATAGCGACTCACGTGCAAATGAGTTTAGTCTCATCTAACACAGTTAAGCCCTTTTGCTAACTCATTTAACGGACAAAGTCACCGCACTATAACAACTTATTGTACCCTTATTATTTTGTGCTTGTATGAAATACGTATGCTTGAATATTGCTTACGGCCTACGCATTTATTCACTCTGCTAGTCTTACTACTAACTGATTATTTGATTCGATTACTCATTCATTTCACATGCTATATATATGTCCATTTTATTCATACTCACTCACTCACTCACTCACACACTCTCGTCTCGCTCTTGCTATGGCTCTCGCTCGCTTGCTTGCCTTTCGGCACAACTCTTCTATGCTTGTTTAACGCATCTGTACATTTGGATATATGTATGTGGTCTCGTAATAAACGTAATCAACACTTCGTATTTGCCTTCTGATTAATAAACCGTTGGGACGTTATATAGAACGGTTATCAAGACGAGCTGCATACGAAGTTTAAAGATTATATCGAATACCGACCACCACAGTATATATCCACCAAGTTGATCAAAAACAGTATCAAATAAATCTCATTCTAACTGGAATATTTTTCTATTGTAGTGAACGAGAACACAAGTGGCGGAAAATCGGACGTATTCCAACACAAAATTACAGAATTTCTTAGTATAATTTGAAAATTCTTCATTTGTAAAATGTCAATCAATTGTCTTAAACTTGACTATTCCTTCTGCAAAATGTTAATTAACCGTCTTAGACTTCATTGTTTCTTCGTTTCTATATTAATCATTCTTTGTTTTCGTTTTCGTTTCTTTGATCTTAAACTTCTGCCTCTAGATAGTCCGCTTTCGATTGATAATATATACTACTGATATCGACAGATATCATTAGCACACATCACATTATTACAATCATGAAATATCATAGAGAAGTGGTGATCTACATTTGTACATTTATACACAAGAAAATGGTATTGTTTTTACATCAAGTTTTTATAAAAATATAAATGATGATTGATGAACAAATAGTTCATTAAGTCAACTGGTCTATTTGTATAAACAATGGAAGATGAAAATCATCTTGATTTCATGATAAGATAATGAAATAAATTTTATATGATAGATGTTGTATATCTTTACTTTATATCAGATTGTAAAGTGATGTTTTTTTAAGGAGACCATGAAAAGATTCTTAGTATCAGTTATTTTTAAGATAATCCAGTTTATTTATTTATTTAAGCACATAAACATTGGTAAAAGGAGGCAGCAAAAAGATATGCATTACATAAATCGTCCGATTTGCGTGAGAGTTGGGATACTACCCGGGTGACCAAACCGAAGTAGGTGGTGTTCTTAAGGGGCCACAACTGGAGCCTTCAACCTAAAGGTCTGATCTACAAGGCAGTGGAGCAACGTCAGGAGATGCAGTCACATGGTAGTCGGTGACCAACGATTGGTTCATATTCCATTTGTTCCCTGAGAATCTTCGAGACCATGTGCACCATTGGTTTGAAATCAGGGTTTTCCAACTCCCCTAGGTGGACTCTCCATGTTCACCAACCCGGTTAAAGCGCCAGGCATTCGCTTTTCGTCCTCTCAATTTCGTAAACAATTCCCCCCGCCTCGAGAAAGCAGTGAGTAGGACTTCCCTGGCAGAGGCTATATACGCGTGGCCATGTAAAAGCATTTCGAGAAGAAGAGCTGATTCTCCCTACTCTCAGCCATACGCGGGTTATGATGGAGGTGGGATTCGGATCCACGCCCTTTCGGACTGGTGTTCAGACTATGTAGTATTTTGGAGTAATACCATTGAAACAACGACATCATATATTACCATGTAATTTATGTAAGAAATTCAAGTTATAATTGATTAAATGGATAATTGTTTAGGTTCTTTGCTAAATGACAATATTTTACATTACATAATCAAACATTTCAATGAAGATTCAGTACAGAAATTATATGTTTGTGAGTGGTATATAAACAACATTATAGTTACATACGACCAACACAAATATTTTCAATCTTTATTAAGAAAACCTAGTGTTCTTAAAAATCACGTTAGTCTTTCTAGTGAAAAGGCACTAAATAAATAGCTTTATTTCTTAGATGTGCTGAATGGTTGAAAAGAAGATAGATAAGGATGGTGGTTGGAGGTAGTCAACAGGAAACCCTCGACCTAGGTTTCGTGCTATTTGGTACTCGTCAGCAAGGTGTACCTATAATCTTCTAGGAATCGGTGCTCTCTAATGGATTTGATCCCATGTCACTCAGCTTAACAGTTAGAGATGTCACCACCGAGCTATCCGGCCAGCGACTGACATCCTGTAGGACTGTGATGTATTCACAATTGACTGATCACTGAGTAGTGATCAGTGTTATGTGTGTCAGGTTTTTCTTAGTGCAGATTGAATGCTATCGACCAAGTTGCAATGTGGCCACTAGTCTAGTTGACTCGACATTGCGTGCGCTTTGTTGAGATAAGATGGTGGTTGGAGGTAGTCAACAGGAATCTTTGGACCCAGGTTTCGTGCTATGTTGAGTCACCTAGACTATTGACCTCATTGCAACTTGATCGATAGCATTCAATCTGTACTAAGAAGATAGTTTACTCAAATATGTTCCCTATAGAAAATCCACATATAAATGCAATTTTTGAGTCTCCATATCTAGTGTACAATACAGTGCAAAAATCTTTTAATGAAATACCTTATTTACTTAGATTAACTGTAAATGTACATATTCGTAATGATGAATAGAAGCTAGTAAGTGAAAGATTGATTTAGAATGGATATCCAATTTAAATTAATTATTTATTAAAACTTTGAATGTTGTCGGTAACTACAAAGTATGTTTACATTACACTGACACTTAGAGTTATATTAAATAGTTTTATGTTGAATTAAATACTTAAATCGGATGTTAGTAGAATGCAACAATTAGCTGAGATTGAGATGGTGGAGAAGATTTGTAGCTATGACGGATGATTTCGATGGAGTTTTGTTCTCTGAGCTGGATGGTTTGGTCGTGTACACTTGGTGGTAGAACATGCTGGCGAAGACACTCATGGAGAAAATATAGTTGTTCTCGAGTGGGAGCCTGCATTTTGACGAAATTCTCCCATTTTCGAACAACGAGAAGCATATTACGCTCATATGATTTCGAGATGGTGAAGATTTGTAGCTCAGGTGGATGATTTTGATGGAGTTTTGTTTTCTAAACTGGATGGTTTGGTCCATCCAGATTATTAGTATTGAAAAACGAAGTCCATACTTTGGGAAAATATTAAAAAGCATTTATATGAATGTATCATATACCATTGTATGTTCATGATCAAACATAAAGCAAAGTAATCTTACTGAAAAAATATACCTTATCAACTGTAGAATCAAATAAAACACTGTGAATAGATGATAATCGCCTATAATCTATTACTAGACATATACTCGGTCATAGTATTAATTATAGTAGGATAGGATAAGAGTCCATGAATGTGTAATTCATCTACTTCTCAGTCTTCAATATTTATCTAGTTGAACGCATAAATATTGGTAAAAAGGGGCACTGAATACGTATGCTCCACATAAGTCACTTGATTTGTGTGTGACCTGTGATCCTTCCCGGAGAGGGAGTCTAAAACATGCTTACCATATCCAAGGACGGCAGCAGTTACGAAAAATATCCAGAAATTTCTTTTCTAGTTATAATTGTTTACTGAATTTATTTATTGGTAAGATATCTTCAACAAACCACTGAATTTCTAAAGTAAATGCTTGTTTATTAACAAGAATCAATATTTTCAAACGCAGTTCATTTATAAATGTCGTGTTTTCCATGTGATCTAGAATTCTATTAGGTTCTCCCGTCTATAGATCCATGAGTGTTCCATACCAAGGGTAAATAACTTTTCAAACTGTCACGTTGTTATTAGCGCTTATATTTTAGAAAAAAAAGCTAGAAGATTTCATTGTCAAACAGTCATATGTCTTGATAAATGTTATTTTGAGTTGAAGACGGTTGAACAAAATATCAATACTGATATAATTACTCATGCAATATGATTTCTTTGAGTCCTATTTACTGCCTTCTCGTGGCATTACTTTTGTTTACAAAATTGAGAGGACGAAAAGCGAATGCCTGGCGCTTTAACCGAGTTGGTGGACATGGAGAGTCCACCTAGGGGAGTTGGAAAACCCTCATTCCAAACCAGTGGTGCACACGGTCTCTAAGATCCTCAGGGAACAAATGGAATATGGACCAATCGTTGGTCACCGACTACCATGTGACTGCATCTCTTGACGTTGCTCCACTGCCTTGTAGATAAGACCTTTAGGTTGAACGCTTCAGGTGTGGCCCCCTAAGCAAACTACCTACTTCGGTTTGGGCACCCGGGCAGTATCACAGCCCTTACACATATCAAATGAGATCTGTGCGGCGCATATGTATTTGGTGCCTCTTTGTACCAATATGTATTTGTTGAAATAAATGAAATAGTTATGATAATTAAACATTTTCGTACTTGAAGTGACAATAAATTATGATCACTGTTAAGATGACTAAATGATCTTAACCAAACATTAATGATCCTAAGTTTTCAATAGTGATCCAGTTGATCTTTTCAACGGTGAAGTCGTTGTGAAAAACCAGTTCATTTCATACTTCATTGAATACAACATTCATAACAATCTTTGTCATAACCTTTTGTTTTATCTTTATTTCAAGAAATTATCAAATTTATTAATGTTGCTTCTTCATTCATGCGTTTATTACGTAAATATTATAGAAAATGATATATCAGTTCTGCTAAAGCTATTTAACATAAAACAATCAAATTAGTCATGACCATATAAGCTCATAAATTTAATTTTATTCAGTTATTATTTGTGATATAATAGAGAATGATCAACAAAAATTACTTATCTACTTACTTACGCCTGTTACTCCTAATGAAGCATAGGCCACCGATCAGCATTCTTTAACCCACTCTGTACTAGGTCTTCCCTCATAGTTCTGTCCAATTATTGTTGATTCTTCTCATGTTTCTCTCCATTTGTTGGCGTATTGTGTTCTTTGATATTTCTCTACTCCTTTGGCCTTGAATACTTCAAATGAGGGCTTATCTAATGAGGCAGTTGAGTGCTTTCCTCGATAGATATCCTATTCACTTCTAAGGTCCAAATCCCAGGGCAGAATTTAAATGGCTTGAATTATTTTTATAGTTAACATTTTTCTTGTAAGTTAGTTTTCTATTGGATGGGGTCAATGACCGTATGCTCAAACCTCCTCCTTTATCCGAGCTTGGGACCACCAGTAACCGTAAAGGGGCTCCAGGCGACGGGTCAACACAACAATATTATGCAAACATTGTGAAATATTATCACTTTAAATATTGACAAATAACAATAAGTTGTTGATGTTTCACTCCACCTCATCATCCCCTATTGGGCTTCAATATATCCTTTTTATTTTCTCTATTAATTAGTGAGATTATAGCAACTCACGTGCAATTGAGCTTGTTCTCATTTAACTCAGTTAAGCCCTTTTGTTAACTTATTTAGCGGACAAAGTCATCCGTACTATAACAACTTATTGTACCTTTATTATTCGTGTGCTTGTATGAAATATGTAAGCTTGAACATTGCTTACCGTCTACGCATATATTTATTCTGCTAGCTATATTATCAACTGCTTAATTGATTCGATGATCCATTCATTTCGCTATATATATATATATATATATATATATATATATATATATATATATATATATATATATATATATATATACATTTAACACTCTACATCTCGGTTCGCTGACTCATTCATTTGCCTCTCGGCTTTGTGGTCTGAGTTATCTGCTGATAAGACTGTAGTCGCTGCTTCTCTTTGCCTTCTGATTTCAAACACCGTTGAGGATTATATGATAACTCCGACCGTTGTTGCTACCTTGACGTGGTGGTATGGCTTGCTTATCATGATGAACCAATCTAACGATACTGGCTGGAACAATCGTTTCTCAAGGTCCTATCATGTCAGACAGGTCGGTTTGAATAACGGTAAGACTGAAAGCAACAAACCCAAGGTCCGAAAGTGAAGTCGTACTGCTGACTGTACAGAGGTGTGACCGCAGTAAGGTGTTTCCTTCAGACAACCAGCATGACAGCGATGCTGCCTTCCCGCAAGGTGAGGTGGGGTTAGAAAAGGTCGACTCTAAAAATGCACACCTCGCCTTATCCCATGGATATCCGTCTCCGGTGGTAAGGTCTCAACAAGTACGGAGCTAACACAAAAATTACCCATAAAAAGGTTGTGTGTGACCGACTTCAAGCAGTTGTCCCTTGGGCACTGCGGTCACGCTCTCAGGTCACTAAGACCACCTCTAATCCAATTTCCTTTTCAGGTACCTCCAGAAGAACATTTCCACGGTGTGTGCAACCGGGAAGTGATAACCGCCCTCATACCTCTAACAGCACTCAATACCACTGTATTCTAATTATATGATAACGGTTACGAGGGTGATTGGTAAACGAAGCACAGCCACTACAAGATTATCTTATTAGTTGGGCCTGTAAACAATACCGATTAACATAAATAAGTATTTTTAAAGAGACTATTGTATTATTACCGGTTAAATAGTTGACATTTTTAAACTAAACTAAAAATGACAAAAATAGAAATTTTGATTCATACAATGAAAGGTGACTATAGTAACTCAGTTACTAAGTGATTACCGATTGTTATTGAATAGTGATCTAATTTTTAAAAAAAATTTTGCCTAAATTCGGGATATTCCTTGTATTAATAATCAATCATTTCATAATGTTATTTCAGTCAACTTAAGTAATGTTGTGTGTTTCAATAGATTTCATAAGTTTTGTGGAATCCTTCTTTGGTTGAAAGAAGGATTGTCATGAAAGACTTCATGGTGTTTAATAAACAACTAAGATCCAATCTCTTGAACTGTACTAAGTTTATTGATATCAAGTGTTAGACACGTGTTCAAAATGAGATAGTTGTTAATTATTTTACTAATAGTTGAATTTGTAAGTCTATCTAAGCTAAATCTGGAAGTACTGGATGGTCGCTTGGTACTAGTATGGAACTCTTCAACAGTGAGCATCCATGATCCTGCATACAGGATTTGAACATTGAAAATTTTTAAAAGTTTGGCACTCAGGTCAATCAGCAATCAACAAACACATTGGAATCGATCCGATTTATCAACCAATCAGAAAAATTATGGACAAATATGGGACTAAAATTCAAACCATTGGGAATTACAACCAAAATAAAGAAGTAAACAATATCAGGTTTAGGGTCAACAATAATCAGTCAACATCAATGTATACAGGACAAGCTGTGAGCCATATGTGGAGAAATTTGAACACTCCACTTCTACCTAAATTTTATGCTGATGATGTTCAAAATAACGACGAAAGTTCCACGAACAAACTATCCAGCTTAGTGAATAAAACTGCATCAGAACACGGAATCTTTGGTCTCACGCGTGAACACTTCACCTCTAGACCATTAAGCTGTCATTTCACAGTGCCAATGTCTAACTTCATTCGATCCATGATAATACGCAATCCTTCATTCATTATCTGAAGTTGATAACTGTCTCATATGTGATACAGATTGGACTCGATTGGTCACGACTTCTTACTAGAACTCCATGAAATCTATATTGAAACTTGTCACCAATAAGCTGACGAATAACTGATAGAAATCAAAACTAATAATTTGAACAGAGTCTATGTTTTTCATATCGATAAGCTCTAATAATTACTTCATTTTTAGTTTCAATACAGGTTACAACATGGTTACAACCAGAAATAATTTGTTTATCAGCATGCTGTATTCGAGTGAAAAGAAAGTGTATAGTTAAATATATTGACCACATATTTTGATTATGCTTAGACTATTTACTTGAGGTGAACAAAGAAACCACAATCATTTTAATGCAATCCAATATATTAAGCTAAAGTAAATTGAAATTCAGAACAAAGAAATCTACTTAAATCAGTAATAATGACCATTCCGAAGAAAATAATTAATCATGTAATCAATATAATAAGAAATATATTTTACATTTCACTAGTTGAAATCATGACTCAATTGAAGCTAGATCACCATGGAAAACCTGGAAGTACTGGACAGCCGTTTAATCCTATTGTGGGATCGTGGATGAGCAATGCTACTGAGTATGCTTTTGTATATAGGACAAGTAGAAACAGTTGTAAGTAACTTCACGAACCATTATGATCAAAGATGGATGGTGGCTGGCAGTGGGATTCAGGACGCGTATTTCTTTCTATTTGGGACCAGTCAGCTGGATGCAGCTGCGTCTCAGAGTTGACAATGACTTCGAGACTCGAACCTAGTACCGATCGCTTCAAACACCATCACGTTACCTACATAGCTACAGAGTCCAGATAGCCACTAGCTTGTGCAACAGGGTGAATTTTAATCTTGATTTCGAACTTCAAATGATCAGTAGCCACTAATTATCTCTGCTTAATAGTATTATCGAAATAGTCAGGAAAGAATGTTTGCATGCCAAAAACGACTGATCAATCTCATTCTTATACATAATGGGAAGATCTAAGCAACCAATATTGAAAACAATTATAACTGATGAATTTCATCAAGAGACTATAATGAATGAAGACTTGATGGGATTAACCATATTTTTGTGTTTTACATGAAATGACAGAGCGTCTTCATGAATTACTTACACTTACTTATTCATGGTGAAAATATATGAATGAATGTATTCCTACCAGCTACAAATTACGACTTACTGATTACAAGCATGCAGCAATTTGGAAGACTCTCTCGGTCTCCCACATTGTACGAGCATTCCATATTACCTAAATAAACGGTTGTTCTGGTTGTCAGAAGGGGAACCAGCCTCGTGACTTCCAAAGGAACTCGGCTTTAACCATGAGGCATCATAACTCTTCTGAATGGAGACATTCTAACTCTCCGAGCAGAGTTCAAATGGTTTGAAATGTTTTTTTTCCTAATTAGCATTTTTTAGAGAGTTAGTTTTCTACAGGATGAGGTTGCTAACCCCACACCCAACTCTACTTCTCTATCTGGACTTGGGAACTTCAGTAGCTCCAGAGGAGCACTAAGCGGAGTTAAATTACAACTTACTAGTACTATTTACTTCTTATTATCATTAGTGTTTACTTACTGACATTGATTCATTTAAAAACCGTTCTCTTCAATGTAGCTTCATTTTTGTGACATTCTACAGGAATCATTAAGATATAACTCGAAGAAAATAATTTTAGTAAAATATTCCACATAGTAGATAATTCATAACCTAATCACAATTGTATATAAAATGAATACAATAACAACAATAAATCACTTCATACTTCCCTCTTACTAGATAGATCTTATCATCTGTTGACCTAAATAACTAGAAAATAAAAAGAACTTTTAGAGAGAGAGAAGGAAAGAATAGGGTTACCTTGAGAAATCAAAACAAAATGGACTCAGTTCGTTTTCATTATATAAAATAACCATCTGTTATCATCATGGATTTGTAATATTTTCACAGATATTATCATTTATAAATGACATTGTTTATAAAAAAAAAACAGATTATATTGTTAAATAGTTAGTTCAATGATAGAATGGTGATAAGAAATGACAACTATAGTTTATTGATGAATAGCACAGATCACAAAGCTATAAGTACATCAAACGAATTTAAAACAAAGAGGCGAATATGTGTATGTGAGTAAATACAAATGCAAATTTATAGTCAAATTGTATAAGGGTACAGTTTTAGTGGGGGCCCGTTATTTTGTTGTTGTTTAGATCGAACGATGTTGTCGAAAGGGCTCTCCACTTTAGTGGTCCGTGGATCTGACTCCAATTAGATCGTAATGAATGTTTGTTATCACCTATCCTCGTATTATATAATCATCGACTTAAATCGCGTTAGTCAATAACGGAATTAGATAAGTCGTATAACGAGAATGGACTTGTGAATACATATATTTTGTATATAAAACGAATGTAATAGAACAAAGCGAAACGATGCGCTGTGGGAATGGCAGGTAAGCCAACTCCCATTTAACCAAGCGTTAATCAATAGTTATAGTTACACAACAGTAAGTTACAGACATGTGATGAGTAATGGGATAAGAAATGTACACACACCTACGCGTTCATATAAAAACAGTCAAGACTGATAAGCGAATAATTAACAAGATGAGAATATGACTCGAGTAGAATGAATAGATTAGCCTGTCCGAAACCTAGAATAAGGTATATGGGCTTAACATAATAACTGACACCACACAGTAAAGCAAAGGTTAATAATACGATTCGCATACATATATACATGAGAAAAAAAGAGAATGAATCATTGAGAGATATTTAAGCTATCAACATTTTAGCTCGAGTCTGTCATGTATTCAAGCGTACACGTTTGTTCAAATACAATAGTGATCATAATAGTATAAAGAAATATGCGAATTATTACTGTTCGAATAACATTGTCTGTTAAATAAGTTCATGGTTTAAAAACAATCTATTAGAATTAAAAAAAGACAGTTGATCAGTATTTCGAATAGACTGAAATGATCAAGTCATACGTTTGGCCCATTGGTTTAAAGGTTAAGCAGCACTCGCTGTGATACATAAGGAAACTAGATTCAATTCTCAGATAGTCATGGATCTACATTGTTTAAAAGGATTATAACAACAAAATCAACTGCTCCGTTACTTTTGGTTTTCAGTGCTTATCTATCTAAGATCAATCCGTAATGTAAACCAAAAAATCTACTGGAACACGAGAGAGAGTATAACTCTATAATGGTGTATTATTCGTATTATTATCGAATGCCAAATTTTTCAGTGTACTCACAAAACATTTACTCTTGCTCAATAAACTACAACTATACCTGTTACCAAAGTTCACCAACAGTTTATATTCCACAGTATAAATTTGAAAAAAAAGCTAATTACCACAAGTTATCATAGTGTGGTGTGAGCTACTTATATTCGCATAAGTAGTATTTAATGATAGTCAGGAATTGAATATATTTCAGGAGAAGATCGTGATGGAAAGAATCGAAACAGAAAGTAGTTAGTATGGAAATGCAGGAACAATGAAATTTCAGATGATTGATTGATATGTACTGTATGATTCTCGTTAGCGTTTTTTTAGCGCTGGATGTGGATAGAACACACATTGAGGAAAACACCCAACTGCGTCACAAGACAAGCCCTCACATGGGATCCTCAAGGCCAAAGGAAAAGAGGAAGACCAAATAACACATTACGCCGGGAAATGGAGATAGACATGAGGAAAATGAACAAGAATTGGATGGAACTAGAAAACAAGGTCCAGGACAGAGTGGGTCGGAGAATGCTGGTGAGTGGTCTATGCTTCTTCACGAGGAGTAACAGGCGTAAGTAAGTAAGTAAGTAAGTAAGTAGAAATCTCAGATTTTACTAAGAGATTCTGTAATTTTGCGTTCAAATACATTCGATTGTTATCAGAAGGGATTTTTGTGGATATTATAGTAAGTTCAATAATTCAGATAATGAGTGAAACGAAACTAGACCATCATAGAAAACCTGAAAGCATTGTACAGCCGTTTCGTCCTATTGTGAAACTCCTCAACAGTGCACATCCACAATCCCATCTCGTGAGACTTGAACCAAAGACCTATCAGTCTCATTTGTCACTACTTGTGTTCTTGTCCACAATGATAGTTCTTGAAATCAAACTGTTTCACACTAATCAATTGTTTATATCAATTTTCATCTCATAAAATACACCTAACTAATAAGAAAGTACAAGTAAGCAACATCACCAAATGAATTTACTTTCTCTCTCTCTTATTCACAACTGAATATAAAAAGGAGAAAATATAAAAGAAGAAAATGTGGTATTTGAATGAACTAATGATTCCTTTGAATGCTTGATTTCGAATTCTAAATACAGTACATTTGTTTGTGGTTGTCTAGTACTTCTTGATCCGATTACGTTATTTTTGGGATTCTTAGTTCATACTATAATTCAAATACTCCTAATCATCATATTGGCGTCGCGATTGAGCCTGTGATGGAACGGTTGGATATACCTTCAGAACTTGATGCTTTTGAGGTTTACTTGAAAGGTTCGAAATTTGGGCTATGACCAAGGAAGATGATGATGATGATGATGTTAATATTGTAGCACATTTCTTCACATTCGTCGGAAACGAAGCATATAGCTAATAAAAAACTCTGGCTTTAACGGAAAAGCCCATTTTGCTCTCTTATACAGCTCTCAAGGATCTACTGCAAGACTATGTTATGTATACAAATTCCGAATGTTGTAAAGGAGGAAGATTTCCAAGGGTATAAAAAATTCCACTGCATTACGTCATCCCAGCCCAGTGCATGCTCAAGGTTATGCAGATAATTCATTGAGGAGTTGCAATGCATTTCATGAAGATGGGCACAAGTTTGGTCAATTTTTGTCCTGTGGCAGGTTCCGTTCTTTTAATTCATGTAAATTTCATAATTCTAAGTGCTTTAAATGTGGTGATGTTGGACATATGCAGTCAAATTGTAATACTACTGCACATCTCGCTGCAACTAATATTAGGTCTTGTAATTCTAATTCCATTAAGTCAAGTATTTATAATGATGATTTATCTTTATCAACGATTTCAAAAGACAGTGTAGAGTGATATAGCAGTTTAGAGTTAAATGAAACTCAGAATCCTTGTGAGACAACAGTTTCTAACCAGTCGATTTATTAGATTTCTCATGTTATTGTACCAGATATGTTTTTTCCTAATGATTCACATATTTCTGACGAAGTTCCTTGCAAATCCGAGGAAAATATGTTGAATGAACCTAGTCATGATCGAAAACCTGATGCAGCATTGATAGATGTTGGTTTTTCTAATGATCCTTTACTCTGCAATGATATCCTTAATAAATTTGAGGAAACTATTTCAGAAGGATCGAATCTTGATGTTCTATCAAATATTATTTGTCCTCATAATGCATTTGTTTCTTGTGGGAAACTCGTTCAATTCGATGCACAAGTAGTAAATGACCTCGATTTTGATTACAATTCGGACAATTTCATATCAACTGTTGTTCATCATTATCACGAAGTCACTCCTAATGTTTACTCTAACCAATGTGAGAAATATGTTTTAAATGAATCCACATCATTCGTAACTTGCAGATATAAAGATCCAACATTATTTTGTAGGGGAGGATAGTCTAAAAGTGTATGGTTCAAATTCTAAGTAGCAGCGGTTTCAGTACACAACTGACATGTTGATTGCACAATCCCAGGAAGCAGGTAAGTCTGTTCCGGTTCCGGTTGTTAATTCCAATACTAATGAGCACACAGGATGAACTTAAGAAGAAAACATACAATCAATTACAGACACTTATACTCCTATTTAAGCTATGGTAGTATTGTACTTGTTGGATATTTGATCTCGAATTCCAAATATAATACATTCGTTTTTGATTATCTTGTACTTCTTGATCCGATTACGTTATTTCTGGGATTCATAGTTCATACTACAATTCAAATACTCCTAATCATCATAGAAAATGAATGATAAAATTAACATTTTAAAAACTACTTTTTCTTCTTTCTAAACGTTTATTCATTCAACTTTTCTTTTTTTTAAAAAAAAGAAAAAAAGAAAGAAAAAAGTTGGTTAATCGTTTATTTTATCCTATTACTTGAAATAGTATCTAAATAGAAAATAAATAAATAAACAAATAAATGATCATTTAGTTATGAGATGGTGGAGAAGATTTGTAGCTCAGGTGAATGATTTTGGTGGAGTTTTGTTCTCTGAGCTGGATGGTTTGGTCGTGGAGCTACCCAATCAACTTCATCAAAAAGTACCAACCGCACGCAGCATTAGAACTCAAGTCAAGGACATAAATCAACAAAAGGATCACTCTACCATATATACAAAGACTATCAGAAACCGCAACAAGACTGCTGAAAACCTTCGGAATAGGTGTAGCACACAAACCGACAAAATCACTACAATCAATCCTATGCAAACCAAAATATGAAATAACAAAGGAAAACAAATCAAACATCATCTACAAAATAAATTGTGCCAACTGCGAAAGGCACTACATCGGACAAAGCGGACGCCCCCTTAACCTTCGCCTACATAAACATCAATTAACAGTCAAACGGCATGATATTTCCTCACTTATATCAATACACGTGGAAAACTGCGGACACTCATTCGATTGGAAAAATGTGGAAATCTTAGACAGAGGAAACTCCAAAATCACCAGAGAATTTTTAGAAGCCTGGTACTCAGGTCAAACAGAAATCAACGAACATGTTGAAATCAATCCAATTTATCAACCAATCAGGAAAATCATACACAAATATAAGAACAAAAATCAAAACAATGGGAGACAACCAAAACAAAGAAGTAAACAATGATAAATTTAAGGGGTAAAAATTTATTGCACGGCCATTTTTGTATTTTTTTTTCGAGTGAAATTTTTTTTCATCCCCATCTTCCAATAATTTTCATTCTGTTTCGTCCAATCAAATAACTAGTTTTGAGTTCGTTATAATTGGTCGTTTATTTCATAAAATCGATATAAAATATGAGGATTCGACGACAGAGCACATTTTCCTACAATTATGGGTGGTAGTAGCATGCGGAACGCGAGCCTCGTCGTTCCTCATGTTGTCACAGAAACCGATAACCTGTTCGTTCTTGAGCACATTGTATCTCGTAACGTCTCAATCACTTGACGAGCTCCATAAGAACTTATGAAACAGCTGCGTACTGTCATTATGTGGTGAGGGATTCTCATTTACATAGAGATCGGAAGCCGTATATTAGATTCGTATGTTGGAGAAATGGTCGTGGAACACCTAGCGGTTCTTCACAGCCGAGTAGACGAACGAGGTAATTTGATTTGTGTTATTATAATTTTTCATTAAGGACTACCGTGAACACTCAATGTCCTTCCTTCATATTTTGTAAGTTACCGACTATCAAAATAACGTCAATATGGATACAACGTTAAGCAATGAAGAGGAAGAAATTGTTTCGATTAGCTCAGAGGAGTTCACAGAACGAGACAACGACAATGACGAAGACGCGTATGACAACAGACTTCATGATATTTGCAATCTTGCGCAACCGCCACATGAAACTGCTGATGGAAGTACCTTGATTTTTTGTCCATGCGAAGCCATGCTTCATTTATTTTGTGCCTACGACCCATCAACACACGTCCATGGAATCCACTGTCCCGTGTACGCAGCTATAATGGAATAATAGCAACGCCTTTGTTCATGAAACTCGGAACTGTTAAGAGAACGAGTAAAGGCCCTTTTCAGGGCCACCCACAATTTGATTTAAATTCTTTTGTTTCAATTCCTTATTTCCATAGCAAAGGTCAAGTGATCAAACCATCAAAATTCATTTAAGATTAATAGTCATTATGTGATTAGCGCCTACGTATTCGTAAACGTTTTTTAAGCTTTCTCAAATATAGGGTTTAAGTAAACGATTTCGTATAGGAAATGTCATCTAATGAACACTCATCTATCTAAGAATAGTACATGCAAAACTTATTCAGAATGTTTCAGTGTTGTGTCATATAGTTAGGATAGGCGAATGTAGTACTACCAGTTCACTAGTACAACGACATCATTTCTATAGGAAAGGTCAACTGAACCAACATTGATGAATTCGAATTAAGCCTTAGTGATTAAGCAATATAATCAATGGAGATTTATAGAAATTTCGTGGATTAGATCATTAAAAGAGAATTTTGGAAAAAACTTATAACTGGTTTTAATAGTTGATGATAGTAATAACTGACGTTGAAAGGTGGTCAAATGTTTAATACACAATTAGTAAAGAAATTATTCATCGAAGTATTTCCATTAGTTTTTTACTTAACACATCGTATGTTATTTTAATAAACGTTATATGCGTAGCAACATATCCATAAATCATCATGATAAAATAATGAATAGGGCATGCGTAAATCACGCTAACCGTTAACGATCGGTAAATGAAGCAAAATAGTAATAACTTCTCTCAGAAAATAGCAAACAATATTTGTCATTGGGCATTTTTCCAAACAGTAATTCTTAGTACAAAAGAGTTGTTTAGTTTTATCTGAATAATGGTGTCATAAATAAATGCAAGATTGTCAATTGTGTTATTTTGCTAATTCAATTAAAAGCGTTAATTGTTTTTAACTGTACATTCTTTGTAGTTGAGCAGTTTAAAATTATGACAAAAAGTACTTGTCTATGTAAGTAGTCATGTGAATCGATTATTGTGCTCGTCAATTGGGCTTAACAAGTTTTGCATGTAATGTCAACAGCATATTTGCAGTTTAAAAAATCTCCATATAATATTCTATATTGTTGAATAACAAGTTTTGACAAGGATTTGAAATATTAGTTACATTAAGTGTAAAAGTACAAGCCTACGTCTGAGGAAATAAATGTCAATCTTAATTATACAGGTTAATACGAACAAAGTCAGTTGTATCAAATGACATTTGGATATACGCACGTTTAATGTCAATGTAATAAATAAAAGTCTACATTTATTTACCAAACTTCAAAAGATCAATTTCACTATATTGAAACATGGTGCTCTATCTTCAATTCACTCATGATATAGACATTTTATAAAACGTATAAATGTATCACTTTGTTCGTATTAAGCTGTGTAATTAAGATTGACATTTATTTCCTCAGACCGTAGGCTTGTACTTTTACACTTAATGTAACTAATATTTCAAATCCTTGTCAAAACTTGTTATTCAACAATATAGAATATTATATGGAGATTTTTAAACTGCAAATATGCTGTTGACATTACATGCAAAACTTGTTAAGCCCAATTGACGAGCACAATAATCGATTCACATGACTACTTACATAGACAAGTACTTTTTGTCATAATTTTAAACTGCTCAACTACAAAGAATGTACAGTTAAAAACAATTAACGCTTTTAATTGAATTAGCAAAATAACACAATTGACAATCTTGCATTTATTTATGACACCATTATTCAGATAAAACTAAACAACTCTTTTGTACTAAGAATTACTGTTTGGAAAAATGCCCAATGACAAATATTGTTTGCTATTTTCTGAGAGAAGTTATTACTATTTTGCTTCATTTACCGATCGTTAACGGTTAGCGTGATTTACGCATGCCCTATTCATTATTTTATCATGATGATTTATGGATATGTTGCTACGCATATAACGTTTATTAAAATAACATACGATGTGTTAAGTAAAAAACTAATGGAAATACTTCGATGAATAATTTCTTTACTAATTGTGTATTAAACATTTGACCACCTTTCAACGTCAGTTATTACTATCATCAACTATTAAAACCAGTTATAAGTTTTTTCCAAAATTCTCTTTTAATGATCTAATCCACGAAATTTCTATAAATCTCCATTGATTATATTGCTTAATCACTAAGGCTTAATTCGAATTCATCAATGTTGGTTCAGTTGACCTTTCCTATAGAAATGATGTCGTTGTACTAGTGAACTGGTAGTACTACATTCGCCTATCCTAACTATATGACACAACACTGAAACATTCTGAATAAGTTTTGCATGTACTATTCTTAGATAGATGAGTGTTCATTAGATGACATTTCCTATACGAAATCGTTTACTTAAACCCTATATTTGAGAAAGCTTAAAAAACGTTTACGAATACGTAGGCGCTAATCACATAATGACTATTAATCTTAAATGAATTTTGATGGTTTGATCACTTGACCTTTGCTATGGAAATAAGGAATTGAAACAAAAGAATTTAAATCAAATTGTGGGTGGCCCTGAAAGGGCCTTTACTCGTTCTCTTAACAGTTCCGAGTTTCATGAACAAAGGCGTTGCTATTATTCCATTATAGCTGCGTACACGGGACAGTGGATTCCATGGACGTGTGTTGATGGGTCGTAGGCACAAAATAAATGAAGCATGGCTTCGCATGGACAAAAATCAAGGTACTTCCATCAGCAGTTTCATGTGGCGGTTGCGCAAGATTGCAAATATCATGAAGTCTGTTGTCATACGCGTCTTCGTCATTGTCGTTGTCTCGTTCTGTGAACTCCTCTGAGCTAATCGAAACAATTTCTTCCTCTTCATTGCTTAACGTTGTATCCATATTGACGTTATTTTGATAGTCGGTAACTTACAAAATATGAAGGAAGGACATTGAGTGTTCACGGTAGTCCTTAATGAAAAATTATAATAACACAAATCAAATTACCTCGTTCGTCTACTCGGCTGTGAAGAACCGCTAGGTGTTCCACGACCATTTCTCCAACATACGAATCTAATATACGGCTTCCGATCTCTATGTAAATGAGAATCCCTCACCACATAATGACAGTACGCAGCTGTTTCATAAGTTCTTATGGAGCTCGTCAAGTGATTGAGACGTTACGAGATACAATGTGCTCAAGAACGAACAGGTTATCGGTTTCTGTGACAACATGAGGAACGACGAGGCTCGCGTTCCGCATGTTACTACCACCCATAATTGTAGGAAAATGTGCTCTGTCGTCGAATCCTCATATTTTATATCGATTTTATGAAATAAACGACCAATTATAACGAACTCAAAACTAGTTATTTGATTGGACGAAACAGAATGAAAATTATTGAAAGATGGGGATGAAAAAAAATTTCACTCGAAAAAAAAATACAAAAATGGCCGTGCAATAAATGTTTACCAATTTAAGGTCAATAAGAACCAATCAACATGGAGGTGCACAGATCAAGCTTTGAAACACATATGGAGAAATTCAAACACTTCACTTCTATTCGAAGTTTGTGCTGATGATGTCGTTCAGAAAAACACTGAAAGCTCCACGACCAAACCATCCAGCTCAGAGAACAAAACTCCACCAAGATCATTTAGTTAAATGTCAAAAAATTTTTTCGTTGGAATCACCATTTTTCCGATCGAAAAAATTTGTTTTTTTCTTCTTTGTTATTTTTTTCTTCTACAAATTTATGCGTAACAGAAAAGAAGAATGTTACAAAATGTTTCGTTTTATTTTTATTTTTGTTGTTGAATTTTTTTCTTTTTTTTCATTTTTGTTGTTGTTTTCTCTGATTTGAAATAAGAGATTTTTCATGATGACAAAATAAACCCCTATGAACTATTTTTTTTTTGAGAAGGGGTGGATAGGTTATGGTGGGTTGGATTAGCTTGGGTTGGGGTGGGTTGGGGTGGGGTGGGGTGTTGTGGTTTGTGAAATAATAATAAGAACCGATTAAAAGTGATAGAATGAAAAAGAGAGATGCTTTTTTTAGTTCACTGAAATATGATGTAATCTGAGAGAGAGAGAGAGAGACAAAGTTTAGTTATTGGAAATGTTCAATGTAAAATAAAAAGTAAGAATATGTCAAATTTTGTTTAAAAGGAAACAAAAAAAGGGACTAAAATGAATGAAAACTTTATCATAGTAACAATTAGAATTGTATTAATAAATGGATTGAATAGATTACATATTGATCAATGATGAAAAGTGATGTTATGTAATTAACGGATATTTAATCATATGATGAGGGGGGAGAAAATGTTCTAACCGAGTAATTTGTCCTAAAATAAAAATGGAATAAAACTGTCAATTGTACAATATGTTTCATTTGGATACTTTTTAGGAGTCATTTCTTTTTTGTGATGTCTTTAAAATAATCTCACTTGTATTATATTATCATACAATTCAAATGGGTAAATCTATTAGAACATGATGTTAAGTTTTTTGATTTTTTTGCTGTTTGTATCCTAGTGTGAAACGAAGAAGCAATTATTCTATACAAAAAAAGAGGATTCAGCGAAGAAAACTGTTTCATATTGGAAATATAATCAACGTTGTCACGTCAACTAATTATGTTATAGGACGAAATAACGGTCATCAACAACAGTCTACAGTGGGAGAGAACAAATCAGCTTCCAGTTGAAGAAGAAATTAGAAAAAGACGATGGAAATGGATAGGACATACATTACGCAAATCATCAAACTGCATCACGAAGCAAGAGCTAACTTGGAATCCTGAAGGAAGCCGGAAAAGAGGAAGGCCAAAGAACACATTACGTCGGGAAATAGAAGCACATATGAAAAGGTTGAATAGTAACTGGAAAGAGCTGGAAAGGATTGCCCAGTACAGGGTTGGATGGAGAGTAGTGGTAGGTGACCTATGCTCCTCCACAACGAGTAACATTCGTAAGTAAGCAAGCAAGTAGAATGTTAGAAAAGATTGCATCATAAAATGGATTCAAAACTAAATATCAAATGAGGTTGAGTACTAATCAAGTAATAGTTAACGATACTAGTTATTTCATCATTTATGAAGCAAAGTTATGAGAAACGTCTTTTGTTTTAACTTTATCATACTGAAAACCATCATTTTGTGTTATTCAATATTTATTTTTTCGAAAACTTCATGGTTATCCTAGTTCATTGAAGTATTTCTCATCAACTCATAAGTTCAACTACCACAGTCAAAAGTTTATTGTAACTGACATCATTTCAAATATCTTCTTTGTTGTTGTTTTTTTGTCAGTTTAAAATTTATTTTGATATTCATAAAATGAAACTGTTATATCTTGAAGGTCGTTCTTGATATACCGCGTATAACATGAGCACTAAAACGCCAGAACCCTTCCAAATCGCAATGAGAAGACAGAAGACTAATGAAAGGAATATTATTCCCAGACAGTGTCATTTATAGTACAAAATTGTCAGGTATTTATAGTTTTTAGTGAGAATAAAATCATCATTACAGTCTTCCAATCCGCATTAGCATTGTCCAGTCAGGAAGCTACGCATAGGAATTCTAGAATATACTACCAAAACGTGTTTGGATAGAATATCTTCGGCTCCTTCTGAGCCTCCTACAGCTTCCTCGAGTTCACCCGTGGTCTGTTGTCACAGATACCTATCATCAAGTTCATCATGTTAACAAAATGATGAACTGAATATATTGGTAAAATGTATCAGATGTAAATGAATCAGTTTTATCTGAAGTTTTTTTGTTTAGATCAAAAGAAATAAACACATATCATCTAAGCCCATAACCATTGATTGTTGCTGCAAAAAAGCTAAAAATGATACAATGATTATGTGAATATGACTTATCAATGAGCCTGTAAAATACCATCTAGGCGAAATTTGGATCTTCAATGAAGATAAAAATTTTAGCGACCAAATTTTATAACATGAGTTTGAAAACAAAAAAACAAAGTTTATGTCTCGCATAAAAATATATGAATCTGAAAAACAAGCACAGTTGAGTTTATGAGTTGATCTAAGACAGATCACCGTTGAAAACAAGGAAGAAGTCGACGACCTTTGGTCTCGCGCGGGAACACTTAACCTCTAAACCATTAAGCTGACATCCAACTGTAATCAAGCTGAAAAATGTAATCCTTCATTCATTTTGTGAGATGTACAAGTATCTCTCACTCAATATAGATTAAACTCGACTACTGACAGCTTTTCACTAGAACTCCAGGATTGATTGAAATTAGACATTAACATTTTTGGACACCAACGTAGTGATGTAGAAGTTATGTGTTCTCAGGCGAGACCTAAGATCTTGAGTTCGAATCTCATGTGCAGGATTATGGGTGCCTCCTTTTGAAGAGTTTCATACTATAACGAAATGATCATTCAATGATTCCTTCTACACAACTGTAATCCTTCTTAAAACCATAAATAATTTAACATTTTATATTGTTTTTAAACTCGAATAATTTTTGAACTTGTATGACTTTCTGACTTATTATCTATGTAAGCTTCTTTCTATTTTAATTGTTAGAAAAATAAATTTATTATAATCATTATTTTACCTTTAACTGATTGAAATCATGAGTCAATTGATGTTAGACCACCATGGAAAACCTGGAAGCACTGGATGGCCGTTTCGTCCTAGTATGGAACTCCTCAGCAGTGCACATCCACTATCCCGCCTCCCGAGACATTCGAACCCAGGACCTATCAGTCTCGCGCGCGAGCGCTTAACCATTAGACCACTGAGCCGGCCAGCATCCAACAGTGTCAATGATGTCTAACTTCAACCAATCCACGAAGTTGCGCCACCGTACACCATTGTCTTCAGTGAGTTGATATCTCACAACAGATTTGGTTGAACTTCACTGGTCACTGGTTCTCACTAGAACTCCAAGAGTATCTCTTGAAGTCAGTCACTAGTGAGCAGATGGTTATTATGAGAAGGGGTTTTGTGGAGATTTTAGAAATTTCACTGATTGAAATCATGAGTCAATTGAAGCTACTAGCGGAGTGCGGAGTCGTGGATGCGCACTGCTGAGGAGTCCCATAGTAGGATGAAACGGCCATCCAGTGCTTCCAGGTTTTCCATGGTGGTCTAGCTTTAATTGACTCATGAATTCACACAGTCAAATTTCTAAAAATCTCCACAAAACCCCTTCTTATATTTTCTCTTTGTCAAAAAATGATTTTATTTCGTTAGAAGTGTTCCCTTTGGAAATCTAACAGTTTTGTTTCAGTTTAATTAATTCATTGTGATCTATGTTTCTTTTTAAAAAATCAATAAAGACATGAGTATTAGTTACTATCAAATAATCATTCATTTAAGAATGAAATAATTATCATTGTACAAAGTGAGAAAAAAAACATTATAAAAAGAGATGACTAGTAGTTAACTGTGAAATTCAAGATGTATGTTTCATCTAATTTAAAACTCCTCAGTTAGATTGTACCTTCATCTCAGAGTTGGTATCCATTCAAGGACTTGAACTTAAAACCTTTGGTTTTGAATTCCATCACATTATCTACCTGGTTGTTGTGTTCAGATGAAAAAAAAATGAGATAGCATATGAAATGAACGATATTGGGTTAAAGTCCCGGAGTGACACATTAACTCTAAGATATAGATACAAACAGCTAGTAAGTCTCAAATAATACAAAACACACATCATGGATTCCATTGCTAATTGCTTATAATACTTTTGATTTATGGTAATATCTAAGAGATTCTCATAAGATACATACATACCTATACAAAACTGATCAATTACAATCTTAAACATTCATAGGAATATTCAAATAACCAACACCAATACCAAGAAAAAACAATGAATAGAAATAACATATTTATAACAGAAAATTTATTTATCTTCTCGTTTCGTTAATGCAATATCAATGTTCATCTGAATTCAATCATTCTTGTTTTCATTTCCGGTTAAACATAGAACTTCATCTTCTTTATCATATAAAAAAAACATATTGTGAAAAAACAATAAAATTTAGATGTAATCAAATAGTTTAATTTATTTAAACAACGAAATTTATCAGTTTAGGGATTGTGGAGATTGTTAAGTCTTTGATTGAGATCATGAACCGATTGATGTTAGACCACCATTATAAACCTAGAAGCGCTGGACGTCCGTTCCGTTCTACTGTGGGATTACTCAGCAGCGAGCATCCACGATCCCGATCGCGGGATTTGAACCCATGACCTTCAGCCTCGCGCACGAACGCTCAACCTACTAGACCACTGAGCTGGCATCCAATTGTTTTAGTGTCTAACCTCAACCAATCCATGAAGTTGCGCGACCATCTTCCATTGTACCGAGGTAGATACCTGTTTCTACTGGTCATGGCTACTCACCAGAATATTCTCAAGAAGCTAGTCACTAGTGAGCACATAGTAATTATCAGTTTAGGGGTTATTGAGACATATTATTTTAAAAATCAATATATATATATATATATATATATATATATATATATATATATAATCAGCGAGGGGTTTTGTGAAGATTATAGCAATTTAATAATTGAAATAATAAAGCAATTGAAGCTAGACCGCCATGGAAAACCTGAGAGCACTTTACAGGCATTTCATACTAATATGAGACTCTTCAAGATGAGAGTTCACGCGCAAAACTAATAGGTCCTAGGTTCGAATCTCGTGAGTCGGGATAATAGACGGGCAGTGCTGAAGAGTCCCACAATAGGAAGAAACGGCAGTCCAATGTTTCCAGGTCTTTCATGATATTCTAGGTTCAATTGATTCATGATCTTAAATATTAAAATTTCTAGATTGATGTAAATTAATACTATCTTAGGTAGGATAAAAAATTTGGCAAGAAACAGAAGAGTAATAAACATTTATTACTTCATATTTTATGATTTATTAAGATTGTATTTTCACAGGCTCATATTAGAACAAAACGTAGAACGTTTTGAAACTCCTTATGATCAAAATATATTCAAATAAAAACAAGTAAAGGTTCGGTAATTAAGAAATTTTTTCGTTTTTGTTATCATGGTGAGATTGGCCTTGCTGTAGGTTACCAAGATACCTAAAACGTTTTGGTTTGATCTGAAGTATTTAAAACTAGGGCTCAGCAATGATTCAGTGATCTTCAATCCTTTGTCTTTTAACAGCTGTTATCAGACTGGAAAAAATCTAATAACTGGTCTGAATAACAAACAATGAATTATACTGTCTGGTTTTATAAATCACAGTAATATGTAAGAAATTATCACTATAAGATTGTGTAGATTGTTGAGTTTGGATTGATATCATGAATGGACCAATGATAGACCACCACCAGAAACATAGAAGAATTGGACGGTCGTTTTGTTATAGCCTTTGGCTCATCAGCAGCTCGCGGCTGCACAACATCGTGGATCGGTGGAATTTGGACTTTAAAACTATTGGTTTGGTGTACGTGAGCGAGTCTGATGGTCCTGGGTTCGAATCCCGTGTGCGGGACCACTACTGAGTAGTCCCATAATAGAACGAATCAGCCGTCCAATGCTTCCAGGTTTTTAATGATTGTCTAACACTGACCTATTCATGACATCAATATAAGAAATTATGTACTTTAAATTTTTGCCATCATGTTGCTTGTCCGACTTCTGGATACAACCTTTCAAAAGCTCTGTTGCCTTTTATTTTTCACTATAATATCTTACATCATTTTTGCTCCATACTAACAAGTATGATGATATACATTGGTTCAATAAATCAGTATTAACATTAAGTTTAAAGTTTGTGGAATCAGATGACCCATGGCTGAAAACGTAAGTACTGTGGACTAAATACTTTTACAGACAAAGTATTATGATAGATTGTATGTGATGACTCTGGCTAATAGACCAACTGCTTATGAAAATAATCTGAAACAATACAATGCACTGTCTTCATTTGTCAATTTTATTGACTGATTCAATTGTGAATACTTGTGAAAATACCAACAAATTATTCCAGTTTAATGTCGGAAACTATGTTAAGCCCATACAACTTATTCTAGCTTCTGGACAGGCCAATTTATCCATTCTTCTTTAGTCATATTTCGATCTTTTCAACTATACGATTATCATCCCTGACTGTTTTTATATGAGCGTATGTGTGTACACTGATTATCCTATTCATCACATGTTTGTAACTTATTTTTATCTATCAATATTGATCAACGTTTGATTAAATCGTGTTGGCTCCTATGCCTTCTTCACTGCGCGTCATTTCGCCTTGCTTCCTTCACGCTGTCCCTCTGATTGTCTGTCCAGATTAATGATTGTACAAAAATATACGTATTCAAACATCTATTCTCCTATTTGATTTATTGAATTACATTCTTCACTGACGCGATTCAAGTCGATGATTAAATGCAACTTATGGCGACATATAACATTCATACAATCACATTGGAGTCAGATGTCGGATCACAAAACCAGTTCTAATAGCTTGTATAAAGTCTTATGCACAGTCCGCGCGCGAGACTGATAGGCTCTGAGTTCGAGTCTCGCGAAGCGGATCGTGGATGCGCAATGCTGAGGAGTCCCACAATAGAACGAAACGGTAGTCCAGTGCTTCCAAGTTTTCCATGGTGGTCTAGTTTCAATTGACTCATAATATCAACTATTGAAATGGCCAAAATCTCCACAAAACCCCTTCAGTCCTAATTAATATCTATTCAATACCATAGATTAACTTTGTGTCTCATATTTCAGTTATAAAAGTATTAGATCAGCAAAATAAAACCTTTTCATCTTTTTCTTTAATCTAAAACACTTGGTCCAACATGAAATGTTCTCTGTTTCGGATCACTTTGATGATTAATATATATATCTATTATGAATTGTGAAAAGAACAACATTAGGCTTCATTTATAACCCTTTTAATCTAACCATTTAGATTAATAAATCATTCGTTAATATATTACTTCCTGACAGAAATACAAAATCATCAAACTGAACTAAGTTTACATTCCTGTTTCCTTATTCTTATCATTTAAACTAATGACAGAATGATATATATAGTCCATAGCAATTTACAGTTTTGTAATTAATTTGATATATAAATTCATGCTACATGTAAAGAGAAAAGATATGAAATTAAATAGTTTAAAATGACATTAATATCGTTGGATACCGGCCGACACAGTGATCTAAAGATTAAGCGTTGGTGTGCGAGATTGAAAGCCCTGAGTTTGAATCCCGCCAGCGGGATCATGGATGCACACTACTAAGGAGTTTCATAATAGGATGAAATGGCCTTCCAATGTTTCCAGGTTTTTAATGGTGGTCTAACATCAATCGATTCATGATCTTAATCAAAATAAAAAAATAAAATGACGTGGTTAATATATTGTATTAAGAGGATATTTGTCACAAAGGCTACTTACTACAATATGAGCCAGAAGCTGTGAAACATTAGTTCTTACTAAGGGGTCTAAGATATCAAATTAATATTAGTATAGTTTATCAAGAATCATTTCTATTGCCATCAAACAGTAACTGTAACAATCTACAACCAGAGAAAAAATAAACTCATATGATCATTAGTTATTTTTCAAATTCTCAATAAATCGTTTTCAGATTATTTTGTGGAATGATTTTCATCAACAATATACAGTTACTAACTAAGTTAATTCACTCCGACTGGAGTTCCTCTGAGGCTACGACCAGTCTTAAGCCCGGATAAAGGAGGATGGTTGGGTATGGGGTTGGCGATCCCATCCCGTAGAAAACTAACTCGCTAAAAAAATGCAACTAAGTTAATTAAGTAGACTACATTAAAAGTCCAAATCAAACTTTCATACAGTAACGATCATTTTAATAAGCAATTATGTTATCTTGTCTATAGTTGAATAAAAAACCAAGAAAAAAATGCAGTGATTTTGTATTCTTCAAACAATACTGTTGTATTTACACTTAAATTTATTTATGATAATCGATGGACTCGTGAATTCAACTGCGAAAAAATACTAAACTCACAAATCCCTATACCGATAATAATCATCTGATCACTAGTGATTAGCTTCGATATGGATTTCGTGGTGTTTTAGTGAAAAGTCGTGGTCAGTAGAGATCAATACGTGTCAGGTGTGAGATAGTTATCCATCTCAGACAATGAATGAAGGGTTGTGTAAGATCATCCAGCGTTAGATGCCGGCTCAGTAGTCTAGAGGTTCAATGTTCGCTTGATACAAATGTACACTTAGTTCTTTATTGCTGTTTAAATATAGTATCCTATCTGAGAAGTCCATATATCGCTCAGATGAATAAATGTAGGATTTCACCGATAAAAAGATGAAATATTCATCTAATATACTACTATTCTAAATGATTTTCTAGTTCATATCATTACATAATAAAATCTAACTAACTAAAGAAGAGCTCACTTTGACAGAAAAAGTTCACTAAATGTTTTAATCCTAATACTAACGAATATATTGTATATCATACATAGTCTAAATCCAATACACAATCGGACAGATACATAATGAACCTAAGGAGAATAGGTACGATTGATTGTAGAAATTTGGATGCAGATGTGATGTTTGTATGAACTAATGATTCTTTTGTAACTGATATCTGCTTGATATCAATTTCCGAATACAATAAATTCATTCATGCTCATGTAATACTTCTTGGTTATATTGTGTTATTTCTGTGGGGTGGGAGGGATTCCTAATTTGTACTAATATTCAAATACTCTTAAACATTACAGTATATTTGCCAAACTCTCGTTCTTAGGTGGTGGTTGGAGGTAGTCATCAAGAAACCCTGGACCCGGGTTTCGTTCTACTGGGCGCTCGTCCAGGGTTTCCTGTCGACTACCTTCAACCTCCAACTCCGCCTGTAGCTCTTCTAGAGTTACTGCCGGTCCCAAGCCCGGGTAAAGGAGGAGGGTTGGGCATGGGGTTAGCGTCCCCATCCCGTAGAAAACTAACTCGCTAAAAAAACGCTTACCAGAAAAAATAATTCAAACCATTTTAACTCTGCCCTGAGAGTTAGAAGGTCTTCATTTAGAAGAATTATGACGCTTCATGGTGAAAGCCGAATTCCTTCGGAAGCCACGAGGCCGATGCCCCTTCTAACAACCAGAGCAAAAATTTTTATAGGTACATGGAACGTTAGAACAATGTGGGAAACCGGGAAGACCAGCCAAATAGCAACGGAAATGAGGAGATACAACTTGGCAGTACTGGGAATCAGCGAAACCCACTGGACCCAAGCTGGACAGAAAAGGCTAGCTACGGGAGAGATGCTGCTATACTCCGGTCACGAAGAGGAAAATGCTCCACACACACAGGGAGTTGCTCTAATGCTGTCCAAAGTAGCACGAAATGCACTTGTAGGATGGGAATCCCACGGATCCAGAATCATCAAAGCATCATTCAAAACAAAGAAGGAGGGGATCTTAATGAATATTATCCAATGTTATGCACCCACCAATGATAGCAACGACGACATTAAAGATCAATTCTACGAGCGGCTGCAGTCAATCATAGAGAAATGCTCAAGAAAGGACCTCACCATTCTGATGGGAGATCTAAATGCCAAGGTCGGAATAGACAACACTGGATATGAAGATATTATGGGACGACATGGACTGGGAGAGAGGAACGAAAATGGAGAAAGATTTGCAAATTTGTGTGCATTCAACAAATTAGTCATAGGAGGCACAATATTTCCACACAAACGTATACACAAGGCTACATGGATCTCACCGGACCACACTACAGAGAACCAGATAGACCATATTTGCATCAAAAAAATTCCGAAGGACAATGGAAGATGTGAGAACCAGGAGAGGAGCTGACGTAGCTTCAGATCACCACCTAGTTGTAGCCAATTTAAAACTGAAGCTAAAAAAGAACTGGACAAGTGGACAAACAGCAATACAAAGGTTCAATACAGCCTTCCTTCGAGATACTGACAAACTCAATGAATTCAAGATAGCTCTCAACAACAGGTTCCAAGCCTTTCAAGATCTACTGAAGGAAGAAGAAACTACCATGGAGGACAACTGGAAAGGCATCAAAGAAACATTGACTTCAACGTGTCAAGAGGTTCTGGGCCTAAAGAAACACCATCATAAGGAATGGATCTCTATAGAAACACTGGACAAGATCAAAGAAAGGAAGAACAAGAAGACAGCAATTAACAACAGCCGAACACGAGCAGAGAAAGTCCAAGCACAAGCTGAATACATAGAAGCAAACAAGCAAGTGAAGAGGAGCATTAGAGCCGACAGGAAGAAATACGTGGAAGAATTAGCAACGACGGCAGAAAAAGCTGCTAGAGAAGGAAATATGAAACAGCTCTACGATACAACGAAGAAACTATCAGGGAAATACAGTAAACCAGAGAGGCCGGTCAAAGACAAAGAAGGCAAGCCAATCACTGAAATTCAACAACAGCGAAACAGATGGGTAGAATACTTCGAGGAACTCCTGAATAGGCCGGCTCCAATGAATCCACCGAACATCGAAGCAGCACACACAGATCTTCCTATAGATGTCAACCCACCAACGACGGAAGAAATTAGAATGGCCGTCAGACAAATCAAGAACGGGAAAGCAGCAGGACCCGACAACATACCAGCTGAAGCACTGAAATCAGACGTCGAAGTAACCACAAGCATGCTTTACCCTCTATTCAAAAAGATTTGGGAGGAGGAACAAGTGCCGATGGACTGGAAAGAAGGACACCTCATCAAGATTCCAAAGAAAGGAGATCTGAGCAAATGTGAAAACTACAGAGGCATTACACTACTGTCAATACCAGGGAAAGTCTTCAACAGGGAGTTGCTGGACCGGATGAAGGATGCAGTAGATGCCCAACTTCGAGATCAACAAGCTGGATTCCGAAAGGATCGGTCGTGCACAGACCAAATTGCAACACTACGGATCATCGTCGAACAATCAGTTGAGTGGAACTCGTCACTATACATCAACTTCATTGATTATGAAAAGGCATTCGACAGTGTGGATAAGAGGACATTATGGAAACTTCTTCGACACTACGGAGTTCCTGAGAAGATTGTCAATATTATCCGGAACTCATACGATGGACTACAGTGCAAAGTAGTGCATGGAGGACAGCTGACAGATGCATTCCAAGTAAGGACCGGAGTCAGACAAGGCTGTTTACTCTCTCCCTTCCTCTTTCTTCTGGTGGTCGACTGGATTATGAAGACCTCGACATCTGAAGGAAAACACGGAATACAATGGACAGCTCAGAACCAATTAGACGATCTGGACTTCGCAGATGACCTAGCCCTCCTATCACGTACACGTGAACAGATTCAGATAAAGACAGCCAATATAGCAGCAGTCTCTGCATCAGTAGGCCTCAGCATACACAAAGGGAAAACTAAGGTCCTCAAATTCAAAGCGGAGAACAGCAATCCAATCACCCTTGATGGCGAAATTCTGGAAGATGTAGAATCCTTCACATATCTGGGAAGCATCGTCGATAGACATGGAGGTTCAGATGCAGACGTAAAGGCGAGGATTGGCAAAGCAAGGGCCGCATTCCTACAATTGAAGAACATATGGAACTCAAAACAACTTTCAACCAATTTCAAAGTGAGAATCTTCAATACGAACGTCAAGGCAATTCTACTGTATGGAGCTGAAACTTGGAGAACTACAACAACCACAATCAAGAAAGTACAAGTATTTATAAATAGCTGTCTACGCAAGATACTCAACATCCATTGGCCGGATACCATCAGCAATAGCCTTCTGTGGGAGAGAACAAACCAACTTCCAGCTGAAGAGGAAATTAGGAAAAGACGATGGAAATGGATAGGACATACATTACGCAAATCGTCAAACTGCATCACGAGGCAAGCTCTAACTTGGAATCCTGAAGGGAAGCGGAAAAGAGGAAGGCCAAAGAACACATTACGTCGGATAATAGAAGCAGATATGAAAAGGATGAATTACAACTGGAAGGAGCTGGAAAGGATTGCCCAGGACAGGGTTGGATGGAGAATGCTGGTGAGCGACCTATGCTCCTTCACGAGGAGTAACAGGTGTAAGTAAGTAACCTTCAACCACCATCTAATCTCAACATAGTGCACTCAGTGTCGAGTCACCTACACTGGTGGCTACATTGCAATATGTTCGATATCATTCGATCCGCACTAAATAAGGACTTGACACACATGACACTGATCACCACCCAGTGATCAATCATTTGTGAAACTCTCGTTCTATTTTCTATAGATACACAATGTGTAAATGTCTTGGATTTTAAAATTTTTTCATTAAAAAACACAAAATTGTTTTACATGTATAACATCCTAGTTACAAAAAAAATAAACAAACGATTATCAAATAGAATAAATTTCCATAAAAATAATTTTAAAACAAAAAGATTCGAAAAATCAACAAACAGACAAATGTGGTTTTTTTTCATGTTGTCCTAAATCTAGATTCAGAAGGAGGGGGGGGAATAAATTTTACATCAATAAATAGAAATACATTTTGTCAACTGGGTTTATCTTTCTCTCTCCTTTTTTTCTTTTCTTTTTTCTAGGCAGTCATATGAACTATTCAAAGGAAGATTAATATAAAAATATAAAGAACAATGTAATAGCTAGACGTGTTTTGTTGAACAATGTTTTGTTTCTCAGAGAAAAAGAATGAAAAAAAAAGTAAGAAAGATCTACATTTTATATTTATAATCTTAGACTAAATGTAAAGATATCAATAGCAATAATTTGATAGTTGCTAACATGGAATTCAATGTAACATTTTGTTTTACTATCCAATTCATTGTACAAATGATAATTCGCTGGCTACAAGAGATAATTGTGATTTTTCTGATGATGAAAATAAATTGAGTTGATTAAAAATCAAAATTAAAATACAAGTTCTATTCATATGGTTATTAAGAGCACAAACTAGTATGGTGTGTGTTATTGATGTTGATAGATATAAGTAGTATGTTTCATCAGTCGAAAATGAAATGGATGGAGCGGCGAAAAATTAAAACGATTGGCGCGTATATAATTTATGGATGAACTTTGAACGAATCTTAAGTGAACTTGAGAACTATTAGCCAATCAACAAACAGTCAGTATAGAGGAAAATTATGTTATGCAAAACCAAAGAAATAAAGTGGATACACTTCTCATACGTGGTTCAAAAACTTGTCAAGGTTAGAAAGAGGTTCAAAGGTTTTAAAATGGTAATGCATGCAGTAGAGGAGATCATCCATATGGCTACAGAATAGTCGGCCTCCGGAGCCATGATAAGGTGGGAAAAATTCTTTTAACTTCGATCACATAGCTTCAATACTGTTTACGTACACTCCGGTTGTTGAGTCCACAAAATGCTACTTGTCGATAACGACACGATGCACATAACCAAGCCTATGTAGTAGTCTGTACGCTCTCCAAATATCGTATATATTGTAGTAACTGGCTGCATCCAGTTTTACTGGTGCTTTTATTATCCACTTCGCAATAATTGTCGTAATTTGCCTTAGTTAGGAATTATACGTAGGGTTTTCATCACAAACTGACATAAGCTATAATTCCAAAACTCTATTTAGCCAAATGGACGAAAAACTTTCGCACCAAAATCCGAGATCTATTATCTTATACCTGATTAATTCGTCTACAAATTATAGTCTCGCCGTTTTATTTGTTCTAGATGCTCGATTATCACGTTTTGTACAAAATTCCCTGTGAACCGATTGTACGTTAGGATTAACTACCGAAGTTGGTGCTGTGACCTTGAAACCCCTCAAACGCTTTTGATTGGCTCGTCCATAAATTATAGTTTCACCAAAAGATCAAAAAAAAGCGAACAAGAACGAATGAATGATTGGTGTAGAAACGAAAGAACAATGAAGTCTGACACAATTGATTGACATTTTGTACATTAAGTATTTACTGTATGGTTCTCAGATTTTACTAAAATATTTTGTAATGTTGTAGTAAAATACATTCGATTGTCCCTATTTGTGTTCTCGTTCACTACACTAGAATGTAACATAAGTTAACCATGGCTTTTAACACCAATATGAATGAAACTGAAACACTGATATCATTAACGATCATTTAAAACATCATAACATTTTGAAAAAGAAACAAACATAAGATAATGTAATGAAATAAGATAGAATGTTTATTTTTATAGTCGTTTAGTAATCAGAGTTACATGTTTCTTTTATTGATACTACTAACCTCAATCCCTAAGTAAGGCTCTATAAGTTTCAAACTTCAGGATAGTGTCAGGAACGAAACTATTTTAAACATTTTCCATCGAAAACGATCATGTTTATAATTTGTATTTATAAAATATTTAACACATTTTAGTGCTTTTTCTTTGTATTCTTGGGCTTCTATGATTGTTTTGAAGATTACTGATAGACCAAAGAATAAAGCATTCAATACTACATAAGCTACGGTCTTCATTTATGTGACCACTTTCAAACATTTACGCTACACAACGTAGTACTTCATTATAACCACCATATACAACAACAAACAATATAAAGAATTAAGCAGAAGAAGAACAGATAATAGTCCAATCACTGGGCTGATGGTAGAATGGTAGTTGAGATTTTAATGCATATCACATTCAACCATGATTAAATTACTTAGCCTTATATCACTGGCTGTCACACATTACATTTTCCTGAAGACCGGATATACTAACCACATATGGGTTACTTAATTACGTTAAAACATATTATCAGAAGGGGTTTTGCGGGGACTGTAGTAATTTCAATGGGTGAGATCATGAGTTAGTTGAAGCTAGACCGCCATGGAAAACCTGGAAGCACTGGACGGCCGTTTCGTCCTAGTATGGAAGACCTCAGCAGCGCACATCCACGATCTCGCCCCTCACGGCGAGGTTCGAGACTTGGGGATATCAGGCTCGCGAGCGAGCACTTAACCACTAGACCACTGAGCCTGCAGACATCCAACAGTGTTAATGTTTAACATCAAACAATCCATGAGATTGCGCCACCATACACCATTGTCTTCAGTGAGCTGATATCTCACAACAGACTTGGTTGAACTTCATTGGTCACTGCTTCTCACTAGAACTCCAGTATTTACTTCTTGAAGCCAGTTACTATCGAGCATATATATATGTTAAGTCTGAAATCATCTAATTTATGATGTTTTTCGACATAAACATAAATAGGCAAATATACACTAATTGTTTCCTGTTGAATACTTAGAAATAACTCAAATCGTTACTATATAAATCTTTAATTAAGACATCAAGGTTGAAATCTTCTATACCAACTACATTATTCTGTTGAGCTGTGAAATAGTGACCATTTATCAAATGAAATTTATTCTTATACTCGGAAACAGAATAGAATGATTTACATCAATTATCATTTAAGAAATAAATTTAGCACCTAATAAGTGTTACATTTGTGTGTTTAATTTTGAAATAGAAATATAGTAACATTTTATGTTTTTAATAAGTAATCTAGAAGCATTGGATAACTGTTTCATCTTAGTATGGGACTCCTCAACAGGGTATATCCACGATCATTCACGTAGGATTCAAAACTGATCATTTTGATCCTATACCGGAACAGTTAACCTCTAGATCATTGAGTCAGCATCCAAAAGTGATATTATCTAACTACAATCAATTAATGATCTTACACAACCCTTCATTCATTGTCTGAGCTAAATAACTATCTTACACCAGACACGAATAGGATTCCACTGATCATGACCTCTTATTAGAACTCTATGAAATCTATATTGAAGCTAATCATTACTGATCACATGATTATTATCAGTTTAAGGATTTGTAGGATTGTAGTAATTATAATAGTTGAATACATGAATTCAATAACCCTAACAACATGAAATGAAAGTTTAACGAATATTCATCTCTCCCCCATCTCTGCCCCCCTCCCTCTTAAGTTAAAATTACTAGTATCAACTTTTACAATAACCTTCCAATAAATCAATATAAACAGTATTTTATTGTTGTATTTTGTTTGTTTCCCTTTCAAGGTCATCACTAAAAAATTTTGGGCCTAATAAACATAATTACGTAATGAGGCGTTTTATAAATATTTTTTTTTCCACTAAACTAAGCATTAAATGAACATACCGTGAAATTGTGTGATCAACCGGCGAAAAAAAAATTTTTCATTTTTATTTCACATAAAAATAACAAAAAAATAATGTCAATAATTGAAATCATGAGTCAATTGAAGCTAGATCACCATGGAAAACCTGGAACCACTGGACGGCTGTTTTGTCCTAGTATGGCACTCCTCATTGGTAGTGAGTATCCACGATTCCGCACCCCCCCCCGCGAGATTCGAATCCATGAGCGATCAGTGTTGCGCGAGAGCGCTTAACTATTAGACCACTGAGCCAGCAGGCATCCAACGGTGTTAATGTTTAACTTCAACCAATCCACGAATAATGAATTTAATAATCATGAATTCAAATTATTATTATTATTTTGGTTAAATTTGTTTATCTTAATATACATAACTAATTACTAAAAGAAGAAGAAAAACAGGAAAGAAAAAAAGAAAAAAGAAAATTGGAATAACCAAATTAGATTTGTAAAATAAACAATTAAGATGTTGATCAATAAACAGTCCCTTGGTGTTTTGTTTTGTTGGTTTGTTTGTTTGTTTGCTTGTTGATAAGAGAACTAAAATGTTATTAAACAAATTGAGTGTATTGAGGAAAAAGATAAGAAATAAATTTGATTTACTATAATCATTTTAATTTTAAAAATAACTTACAACATAATTGAAAATTGTTGTTTCTGGTTAGGGTTTTTCTCTTCTGCCGAGTTAGTTTCCAACGGGATGAGGTCGTTAACCACATGCCTAACCCTTCGCATTTATCTGGTGTTGGAACTGGCTTCTAGACCCAAAAGGGGTCTAGGTAGAAGAAAATAGAAACTTTTTGTTTTGGTTTTATCAAAAATCCATAAAAAATTGAGTGTAATATTTTAATCTTTTAATCGATAAATTCGCGAAAAAAAGGTTAATATTCTGAATTACAATCAGAGATGAGTTTTGTGGATATTATAGTAATTTAATAGTTGAATTCGTGAGTCAATTGGTTAAACATTGACATCGTTAGACGCCGGCCGGTTCAGTGATCTAATGGTTAAGCGCTCGCATGCGAGACCAATAAATCCTTGGTTCGAATCGCGTGAGGCAGGATCATGGATGGGCACTGCCACTGAAGAGTCCCATAATAGGATGAAACGGTTGTCCAGTACTTTCACGTTTTCTATGATGGTCTAGCTTCAATTGACTCATAAATTCAACTATTAAATTGTCAATTACAATTAATTCGTAGTTTAACAAGATGTACATTAGTTAGCATTGACAATATTTGTCTAACTTTTATTAAATTCTAATTTTAAGCAAAGATAAATGGTAACTAGCAATGGAATCCAAGATGAGTGTCTCACCTTATTTGGAAATCGTCAACTGGACGTATTTACATTTCAGAGTTGATGTTCACTCGGAGACTCAAACCTAGTACTGTTCACTGCAAACATAACCGCGTTATCCACTAAGCTACTGAGTTCTAATAGTCACTAGCCATTACAATGAGGTGGAGTTTTAATTCATTTTTTTATTGCGTTTGTTTAAATCTTCCTGTTGATGTTTACGACTGTAACTGATCAATCTTTTACTCTTATTTTATCGATCTCTACTTATTAGAAAAATAGGGACAATCGATTATGGAGTTCCTCACTTATGAACGTATGATTATTGTATCGTCACTTATTGTTCCAATAGACCGATATTTTTTCGTGAACTATTAAAAACTGAATAACACTGAACACGTTTTCTGGTACCATTAGTACATATTAGCTACTTCACATGATATCGAACATGTTTCTTCAAATCTTATATCTAGAATAATATCAGTACACCACTAAGTCAATAATCCAATAATTTACATTTATAGATGTCAAATAGTACTACAATGTCACACACTCCACCATTGTTTCAATATGAACATCATCTTTGAAGTAGAGATTGAACGAGACGACAAATGTATTCGTTATTCCATACAGCTAAATATAATATTATACAAAACAGTGTGGTAATGAGATTAGTTATGACGAACTTAACTTTTACATATTTCAGTTGTTAAGATCATGAGTCAGTTGAAGCTAGATCATCATGGAAAACCTGGAAGCACTGGACGGCAGTTTTGTACTAGTATGAGACTCTTCAGCAGTGTGCACCCACGATCCCGCACCCCACGAGATTCGAACCCAGGACCTGTCAGTCTCGAACCAGGCGCTTAATCAACTGGACCACTGAGCCTGCATCTAACGGTGTTAATGTCGAACTTCAACTAATCCATGAAATTGAGTTACACATCCACCATTGTCTTCAGTGAGTTACTATCTCACAACTGACCCAGTTGAACTCCACTGGTCACGGCTTCCTTATTTCTTTTGTTTTCTCATAATTTGATATATTCACAACTATAATCATTCTCCTTTACCTATTCTTATAACGGAAATTCTATCACAAGAAAATATTGTATCTCTATTGAATATAAAATCGATTATTGAATTGATGACTGAGCTAATAATTTATGAATCGATGTTAAATGTATGTATCTAGTGAATTCAGTTTTAATTAATCTTGCTGAAAACGATTTGCATAATTCTGATATACGATTTTATTATGTTAATGTGATGACTGAAAATAGCCGTTAGTAAAACATACTACACAGGTGAATATCAGGATAACTAAAGTTATGATATAGAAAAGCTACCACACCATATTAAATCAGATCACATTGCTTATCATCCTTGACTGTTCTTATATATGAGCGTGTGTTCGTGCACTTCTTATCTTATTCATCACATGTCTGTAGCTTGTGTTACTGTAAATATCGATTCACGCTTGATTAAATTGAGTTGGATCACACACCTTCTCCACTGCACGTCATTTTGTCTCGCTCTCTTCTTTTCGCAACGATTCCTTCAATTTTTTTCTCTGATTGTCTATGCAGATTAACGATTGTACAAACTAAATGTATTAAAAACTTCATTCTTATATTTGACTTTTTTAATTTGATTATTCACTAACACGATTTAAGTCAATCATTATGTATGGAGATGAGTGACATGTCACAACTGATTGATCACTGAGTGGTGATCAACGTCATGTGTGTCAAGTCCTTCTTAGTACAGATCGAATGCTATCGACCATATCGCAATGTGGCCACCAGTCTAGGTTACTCGACACTGCGTGTACTATATATTGAGATTAGATGGTGGTTGGAGGTAGTCGACAGGAAACCCTGAACCAGGGTTTCGTCCTACTCGGCACTCATCAGCAAGGTGTACCTGTAATCTTTAGGGAAATGGTGCTACCTGACTGATTCGATCCCATTTCACCCAGCTACACAGTCAGAGACGTTACCACTGAGCTATCCGGGCCGCGACCGACCTCCTGTATGACTTAGATGTATTCACAATTGATTGATCACTAGGTGGTTCCCTCAAGATTACAGGTACACCTTGTTGACGAGTGCCAAGTAGCACGAAACCCGAGTCCAGAATTTCTGGTTGACTACCTCCAACCATCATCTTATTAGCGACATGTATATATTTCAAATAACAATCAATCATACAATCCATTTGGAGTCCGATATCGTGACAGGAAATATTTATGTCCCAAGAATTAAATTTATTAACTACCTTAATATTTTATGTGTATTATTGTTTCAATGAATTTAATAATCGTTTTCTTCCTTCATCATTATTAATAATTAATTAAATAATTTCCAAATAAGTTCACCCACTGAGTTCTTTTATTAATAATTAAAAACAAACAAACAGATAGACATACAAACAGACAAACAAACAGATAGGCATACAAACAGACAAAGAAACAGACAGACATACAAACAGATAAACAAACAAACATTATTCATGTTTTAATAGATGTTTAATGAAATAAAATTTAACTGATTGATCCTTTTGTAAATTACTTCATTACTTCATTGAAATTCTATAAAATTTGTATAGAATGTTTCACTCTCAAAGTTATTCTAATTTTTTTTTATAGAATAATGTAAAAATATGGGAGAAAAAAAACGAAGAAAAAAGAAGAAAAAGAAGTTTGATTGTCATATTATCCCTTTTTTTAATTGTTTGATAAACAACTATTTCTTTCAACTGTTGAGATCATGAGTCAATTGAAGCTAGACCACCATGGAAAACTTGGAAGCACTGGACGGTTGTTTCATCCTATTATGGGACTCCTCAGCAGTGCGCATCCATGACCGCGCCTCGCGAGATTCGAACCCAAGAATCATCGGTCTCGCGCCAGGCGCTTAACCTTAATCTGGCGTCCAACGGTGTTAATGTATAACTTCAACTAATCCACGAAATTGAGCGACACTTCTGTCATTTTCTTCAGTGAGTTACTATGTCATAACAGACCCAGTTGAACTCCACTGGTCACTGCTTCTCACTAGAACTCCAGGATATACCACTTGAAGCCAGTCACTAGTGAGTGGAGTTCAACTGGGTCAGTTGTGAGATAGTAACTCACTGAAGACAATGGTGGATGTGTAACTCAATTTCATGGATTAGTTGAAGTTCGACATTAACACCGTTAGATGCAGGCTCAGTGGTCCAGTTGATTAAGCGCCTGGTTCGAGACTGACAGGTCCTGGGTTCGAATCTCGTGGGGTGCGGGATCGTGGGTGCACACTGCTGAAGAGTCTCATTCTAGTACAAAACTGCCGTCCAGTGCTTCCAGGTTTTCCATGATGATCTAGCCTCAATTGACTCATGATTTGAATCAGTGAAATTATTTTTTTTCTTTAATAATTGAAAATTCATGAATCGATTAAAGCTAGATCATCACTGAAAATCTTGAAGTACTGGATAGTTGTTTCAGCTTAGTATAGGACTTTTCAGAAGTGTATATCTACAATCCTGCTCTCGGGTTTCAAACCCAAGATCATAGATCTATACGCGTAAACACTTAACCTCTGGTCCACTAAGCCAGTATTCTATGGTATTAATATTTAACTTTCATTTATTCATGAATAGCTACACAACCATTCATCCATTGTCTTGTTTTATGCCGATGAGAATAATGAACGGTAACCATCAGGATCCATTTATGGACTAATACTTATTCGTATATTTTTATCGTATAATCGTTAAATAACTAAACTATTCATATTCATGTTCCTCTTATCATAAGTTTTATTTTGACCCATAGACTATTATGATACTATTTATCATTCTTAAGTTATGCCCTATCTATTAATTACAGTCTTCCACATTCACAGATACTTTTGAATAGATCTTGCACAAATATTGTTTTCTATTTTATGGTACGATATGGTTTGTTTGGTTTGTATATGAACCCAGTATATTTGAAATAAATGATTCATATCACAGAGGCTGAGATTGGTGTTCTGGAGTTAACAGATAAGGTTAGGCAGAAAGCAGGACTGATAAAGACTTTAAACTTTTCGTACATGTTTTATACATAGTTGATCCGGTCGATAAATCACTATTCTCTATTTGGCGGTATCATTACATCATATATATTAATAGGTCACAGGAAACAAGTTATAACATGATTGAGATCTCTACCCGATACGAATTAGGCTCCATAGATTCTCACTAGAACTTCATCATCTATCAACAATGAATAATTCTTGTTTTCCTGATTAATTTGTACCATCTTAAACTAATCGAGAACCAATTCATCAGAAGTGTATAGTCATATTCATTTAAATGTAAGAAATTAACGTCCACGATCCCACTCGCGGGATTCAAATCCAGGGCCTTCAGTCTCGCGCGTGAACGCCTAACCTACTGAACCACTGAGCCGGCATCCAATGGTGTTAGTGTCTAACCTCAACCAAGAGTTGAATTCATGAACTGATAAAGTTGAACTATTATTGAAAATCTGAAAGTACTGGATGGCCGTTTCAAACTAGATGCATTCATGATTCTACATATGGGACTCGAACTGAGGACCTGGGGTTTCACGAGTGAACACTTAAAGTTTAGATCATTGAACTAGCATCCAATAATTGTAATGCCTGATCCTAATCAATGCATGGTCTTGCGCAATCGTTTATTCATTGTATTTAGTGGATAACTGTCTCATAACTGACACGGATTGGACTCCACTGGTCACGACGTTTCACCAGAATTTCATGAAATTCATGTTGAAGCTAGTCACTCATGAGCACATGATTGGACAGATTGAAGTTAGACATTAAATCAATGGATACCATCTCAGTGATCTAGAGGTTAAATATTCGTACGTGAGACGGAAGGTTCTAGGTTCGAGTCCCCTGTGCAGAGTTGTGAATGTATACTGTTGAGGAGCTTCATACTGCGATAGAACGACAGACCAATGCTTCTAGATCTAACCCAGATCTATTCATGAATCGAAGATATCACAAAGTCTGAATTTCGAGATGATTAAAACTGAAAGTTTGAATATGTTCAGTCAAGTTCAAAAAACTGATTAAAATAATTCAACCCTGAAATGTTTGTACACAGAACCAGTAGATTAGTTAAATTAAACTTTAGGTGGAGATTGATATCAGTCAATTTTAGTTCATTCAAATGCAGTGAAGAAGAACACAGTTGAAGATAACCGATTACATTTATCACAAAATGAGATTTACTTTGCAAAATAGAAAAATCATACTCCAATACTTCATCAGTTTAGTGGTTGTGGACATTGTTAAGTTTTTCATTGAGATCACGAACCGATTGACGCTAGACTACCAGTGAAAACCGGCCGTTCAGTGCTTCCAGGTTTTCAATGGTGGTCCAACGTCAATCGGTTCATGATCTCAACGAAAAATCCAATACTTCATCTGAAAAATATTCATTAATTGCCTCAGACTTCATTATTCCTGGATTTCCATGTCAATTACTTTTAGTTCCCGTTCTTCTCTCTTCATTCTTCTCAATCTTCTGCTACCAGACAATGTATTCCTGACTAGCGTTATATACTAATGTTAACATAAGTAACATACACCATAGTACTGGATGAGAGTAAAAACGAAAATGAAAATTAAAATACTCAATAATCAAGACAATTATCAAATAAGCACATCTCAATAAAGATGAGCATTGAAACAGAAAAGAAAATGTTCAAAGCTTTAGAATTTGGTCGATTTCTCATTTATCCACTCACACCTACTATCGACCAAAACGTAGTTTTCCAGACACCCAATGCAAAGTCTACATGTTTAGTGAAGGAGAACACAGATAAGGACAGTCGAACTATGCTAAGCACAACATTACAGAGTTACTTGGTAAAATAGAAAAACCATACTATAATACCTAACTTGCAAAATGTTCAATAATTGTCTCGGACTTCATTGTTCTTGCATTTCTATACCAATTGCTTTCTATTCCCGCTCTTCCTTTCTTGATCTTCCCCATCGTCTGCTGCCAGACATTACATTCCTGACTTGCGTTATATACTACTTTTGTCAATATAAGTAGCACGCACCATATATGCAACAAATACTGTGATTTTTCGAAGGTAAAGATAGTTTGTCATTTATATTACACTAATCATACAATTTTTTCACAGGTTTTGTAGAACAATGAAGTTGATAATCTAGTTTAACTGCTTAGTAACTACTATGAGGTTCTATAGTAATAAGATCTTTTCACTTATTCTATTGAATATGATATTTGCAATCTACTTATTTTAAGAGATTGACCGATTTCTGTCAGTGAATACAAATTATTTGATGTCATATACTATTCAATTGTTTGATAAGGATTTTCAAAATGAACTAATTATATCACCTTTAGGTTGTCTAGATTCTTTTAGATAGTACAATCTGTCTGGATCATGCATGCACACTGCTGAGGAGTCCCTTATTAGGACGGAACCACCATCCAGTGCATCCAAATACAATCTGTATTTTATCAATGTACGTGATTCATTAGAAATGGGTAAGTGTAATTAAAATTCATAAATCAGGTCTATGATCTATGCTGAATTCTCTGAGTAGGCTTTTTGTTTCGTAGGTGATAATAAACTTGAAAAAGAAAGGGTTATTTCAAAGCATACACCAAGTCAACAGCTATTTCGCCTACTAAAACATTTCCCTTTGGATAGAAGTTTGACAAGTCTATTATTTCTTTGAGATCAGTTATTCAATGTAGAATTTCATTTGATGACTTATTTTTTTCTTTGACAAACGTAAATCAAATGGCTCATTTGTTACACAGACTTACGTACATATGAATACTCAAAAGCATGTCTCGTTTAGAATAAACATTGATTTGAATACATCATATACACATGTTTTCCAGATTGAAAGTTACGACATTCTAAGGGTTAAACGATGTACTGTTAGTTTGCTGTATTTTTTTATATATGATGAGACAATCATTTTGATGGAATTTTGCTGTTTGAGCTAGATGGTTTGGTCGTGGAGCTTTCATCGTTCTTCTGAACGACATCATCAGCACAGACTTCAGATAGAATTGATTTAAACACAGATGAAATACGCGAATTCTGTGAATACTTCAATGATCCAACAGTTTGAACCTGATTATTATGTACAAAGACAATATGTACAACGTTTTTTTCTATTTTGGACTTAACTTTCATTTACGTGTTTTCATTACAAACTGACATCAGCTATAATGCCAAAACTCTATTTAGCCAAATGAATAAATGAATTTCGCGCCAAAATTTGTGACTCGTTATCTTATATCTGATTGGTTCGTCCATTAATTATAGTCTCACCAAAATCTGGAACTGTTGAACTCCTGCTCTTTACTAGTACATAACTCTTCAGGAGTACGCAATCATGTCCTTACCGAGAATCGATTGAATAAGATTATTTCATGGAGAAGTTTAAATCATTTTTTGTAATACTTATTTGAATCTTCCCATTGATGTTTGTATTCTATCATGATGAAAAGTAATATTTAGTTGATCGGCCTTTACAAAACTTTTTCCTTGATAGCAACTAAGTGTTCACTGGTGACTAAATTATTCATTTATTCATTTGAACACATAAACACGAGTACAAGGGGTCACCAAATACATATGCACCATACAATAACAATGAGATCAGTAGTAGTTATCATTGGTTTGTGTGAGGGCTGTGATATTGCCCGGGTGTCCAAACTGAGGCAGGTAATTTTCTTAGGAGGCCACTGACGAAGCTCTTGACTTGAAGGTCTAATCCACAAGACAGTTGAGCAGTCTCTTGGTAGCCTATGACAAACAATAGGTTAATACACCATTTGTTTTCTTAGGATCCTAGGGCTCATGTTCACTATTGGTTTGGAATGAGGATGTTTCAACTCCTCCAGATAGATCTTTTTTATCCACCAACCTAGTTGAAACGTTGGACATTTGATTTTCATCTTCTTAATTTCGTAAACAACACCCCCCACCAAAAGAAGGCTATGAGTAGGACTTCCCTACCAGTGACTATATACACGTAGCCACGTGAGAGTATTTCGAAAGGGAGAGTGAACTCACTCAACCCTCGAACATACCATATAATTGTTTTTGCAATTCAATAAATATTTATTTTAAATCCAAACTACACATCAAAAGAATTTGATTATTTTCATAAAATTCATTAAACTAGAAAAATAGTTTTTCCCTTCGATTAATACTAATTAAAGAAATAAAACTAAATTAGTATTAAATTTTATAATGATAATGATGATTATTATTTGTTGTAATGAAATGAACGAGAACAAAGGAACGAGACAATCAAAAATAATTGAGAAAAAAAAGAACATCTTAGTCAAAAATGAGAACCATAAAGTGAATATTTAATTCACGAAATGTTATTCAATCGTCTCCGACAATAATTCATGATCGATAGCCAATGCTCTATTGCGAGAAATAGGCGTGAATAAGAAAGTAAGAAAGTAAGTAAGTAAGTAAGTAAGTAAGTAAGTAAGTAAGTAAGTAAGTAAGTAAGTAAGTAAGTAAGTAAGTAAGTAAGTAAGTAAGTAAGTAAGTAAGTAAGTAAGTGGATGAGTGAGTGAGTGAGTGAGTGAGTAGGTAAGTAAGTAAGTAAGTAAGTAAGTAAGTAAGTAAGTATGTAAGTAAGTGGGTAACTAATTCTTGTATTTATAGACTTGTATTTATTCAAGTGAAATAAATAAAATTAATTAAATAATATAATCTAATTAATCTCTAATTGAGTTTTCATTAATCCGTAAAAGAATAAAACGAATACACCGAAAATGAAGAATAATAATCTTAATTACAATTTAATTCATTACTAAATTAGAATTAAGGTCAAGGATAGATTATAGAAATGATTAGGATAAATAGAAAAATTTCTAAAAACAAAAAAAAGAAAAAAGAAAAACAGCAACGACAACGAAAAACAAAAGAACAAATAAATAAATAAACGTTTTATCTTTTCCATTTGTTGAAATTACAAGAAAAAAAGAAAAATACCAAGGTCAAGGCAACTCATTCATCATTGAATCCAAGTAAAATGTAAACAAAACAAAAGAGGAAAAAGTTCTATCATTAAAGACAATTCATGTAATCACTAAACTGTTATTTCATATCATATTCATTTGACTAAGTAAGGGATTACAACGATTAAATACCATGATAAATAATACTTGAAGTGTTTATTATTGAAATTAAGAGATATTGTGGTGCATGCTACTTATATTGATATAAGTAATATATAACGCGAGTCAGGAATGTAATGTCTGGCAGCAGACGATGGGGAAGATCAAGAAAGGAAGAGCGGGAATAGAATTTTATTTATTTTAACACATAGATATTGGTACAAGAAGGCAAAAAATACATATACGCCACACAAATCTCATTCGATATGTGTGAGGGCGGTGATACTGCCCGGTTGCCCAAATCGAAGTAGGTGGTTATCTTAGGGGGCCACTCCTCAAGCCTTCGATCTGAACGTCTCATCCACAAGGCAGTTGAGCAGCGTAAGGAGATGCAGTCCCATGGAAGCCGGTGACCAATGATTGGTTCATACGCCATTTGTTCACGGAGGATACTGGAGCGCATGTGTACCATTGGTTTGGAATCCGGTTAAAGCACCGGACATTCGCTTTTCGTCCTCTCAATTTCGTAAACAACACCCCTGCCACAAGAATGCAATGAATAGGACTTCCCTGACAGAGGCTATATACACGTGACCATGTGAGAGCATCTGGAGAGGGAGAGCGGACTCTCCCCACTCTCGGCCATACCAGGGCATTTGGCGGCGGGAATAGAAAGCGATTAGTATAGAAATACAAGAACAATGAAGTTTGAGACAATTATCGAACATTTTGCAAATTAGGTATTATAGTATGGTTTTTCTATTTTACCAAGTAACTCTGTAATTTTGTGCTAAATATAATTCGGTTATCCTTACGTGTGTTATCCTTCATTACAATATGTGTCATAATACAAATGTCAACGCTAAGATCTAATGAGTTTCAAGTAAGATAACATCTACAATCTACATTTCATTATATGTTACAATATATTATAGTGTATGTTACTTATGTTAACAGATATTAGTAGTATATAACATCAGTCAAAATCTCAATGGTCGACAGTAGAACTCTAAAAAGTTCAAGTTATAGAGAATAGAAGGATAAATAGAAAAGAATAGTGAATTAGAAGAATCATATAGAGTATGAAGAATAAATAATGGAAATTTTCAAATGAAGTAATCAATTTATGGTTCTTATGTTTGTCCTCCATCTTTATTCTTGTTCATTACAATAGAGGCGATTTGTTTGATTGTTCGTTCAAAGATTAATTTTCATCATAAAATATCTGAGAACACTCATAGACTATCAGATAAATGTTTCATTTTCTTTTAACGGTAATCTGTATTACACACTGTATACATGCATAAAGACTTTAAGATTCTACATTATCATAACAAACATTTTATTGATCAAAATGGATGTTATGCTGAGACATTATTACACATCTCATAAGTAAGAAAAATTAATTAAATGTTCGAGAATTGAGATATGAATTGGTTCACGACCCTCTTTCTTTTAACCGATTTCGCGGGGCGAGATCGTGGGTGAGCACTACTGATGAGTTCCACAATAGGATGAAACGGCCGCCAGTGCTTCCAGCTTTTCCATGGCGGTCTAGCTTCAACTGACTAATGGTCTCAATCGTTAGAAAAAGGTAATACTCAGAAATGAGTTGAGAAAAAGCACTTTTCGTGAATCTTATGAATTTGATCAACAGAAGTAAATAAAACTGCTCTGTAAACTTTGAGGTAGATCAAACTTCATAATTGATGCACGTGTCAACTGTAGAAGACAATAATAAAATCGAATGAATAGATCGTTGTTCGTAGAAAGCATGGAAGTCGACTTTTTGGAATTTCTATGCCAGTATCTTCATCGAAAATTCAAAGTTTATGGATCGTAAGCTGTTTGATTAGTATTTTAGACTAAACACTAACATAAGACTATATTTCTAATGGAAACTACAACATAATGATTGGTAGCATTTAGAATAAATATTTGAATTCATGAGTCAATTGAAGCTAGACCACTATAGAAAATCTGGAAGCACTGGAAGGCCGTTTCGTCTCGGTGTGGGACTCCTCAGCAGTGTACATCCGCGATCCCACCCAACGAGATTCGAACCCAGTTTCGCACACAAGAGCTTAAACTCCTGACCACTAAGCTGGTCGAGATCCCACTGTATTAGTGCTTAACCTCAACCAATCCACGAAATTAAGAGACATGTCCACCATTGTCTTCAGTAAGTTACTATCTCACAACAAACTAAAATCTCCATAAAACACATTTCTGATTGAATAAATATATTATAAATAGGAGTCATGGACTCATTTGTTGAAATATGTAGTATATATAAACTTTGATGTACAACTTAAGCTACTCATTGCACTTTTTGCATTCAAATACATTTATTCACTTATTTAAGTAGTATAATGATTTATAACTCTTCTACATTTAATATTGTTTATTTAGTCAATAGGTTAGGGACATGTCGCTAATAAATATTCAACTCATAAGTGGAAAGATCACAAACTAGTTCGGTCTACCAAAATATTATTGGACTAATAGTATAACTATCAGAAAATAATCATCTCCTCACTAGTGACTGAATTCAAGAGATACTCCTGGTGTTCTATTAAGAAGCCGTTACCAGTGGAGTTCAACCAGGTCGGTTGTGAGATACCAACTCACTGAAGACAATGGTGTACGGTGGCGCAACTTCGTGGATTCGTTGAAGTTAGACATCATTAACACTGTTGGATGCTGGCCAGCTCAGTGGTCTAGTTGGTTAAGCGTCTAAAGCGAGAACGATGGGTCCTGTGGTCGAATCTCGCGGTGGGGTGTGGGATAGTGGATGCGCACTGCTGAGGAGTTCCATACTAGGACGAAACGGCCATCCAGTGCTTCCAAGTTTTCCATGGTGATCTACCTTCAATTGACTCATGATTTCAACAAGTAATAGTATAATTACTGCAATGGTATTATGAAAATAGGCATTATTGAATTATCATTGTTTAAAGTAACTATTTGTCAAATTAATTTAACAGAACTTGTCTCTGTTCATTAATTATAAACGTTAAAAAACAAACAAACAAACAATAATTCACCTAACAACTATGATTGTATGTACTCTTATTTGAGGTATAATAATTGTGTAATGGGTTAAATAAAGCTACCCTTCTATCTAAACTTAAGTAAGAATTGATTCATTCTTTTCTTTTTTTTCCCCATCCCACATCTACTTATCGTCAAAATCTAATATACCCATTAGAAAATGTATAATTAAAGGCTATCTCTATTTATTGGGCAAACTTAAATTGGCAGACATTATTTTATAATACAATTATTTTGAAACGTCTAAATTACTTAGTTACTTACGCCTGTTACTCCCAATAGAGCATAGAGCCGCTGATTAGTATTCTTCAACTCACTTTGTCTTAGGGCTTTCCTTTCTGATTCTATCCAATGATTGTTCATTCTTCTCTTGTCTGTCTCCATTTCTCAGTGTATAAATAACACAATACTAAAATGGAAATTATTTATTTTAATTGAAATAGATTTATATTTATATTTAGGAATTTAATGATTAGAGTTATATCCCTATGAGAATAATGAATGGTAACTGTTGGAGTCTATTTCTAGGCTAATACTATATATATAACTATGCAATTTACCGTTCTTCAGTTATGCTCAGTCTATTAATTACAGTCTCCTACATACACAGCCACTTTTTGGCTAGATCTTGTACAAATGTTATTTTCTATTTTATGGTACAATGTGGTTTGTTTAGTTTGTATATAAACCCAATATGTTTGAAATACATGATTTATATCATGGAGGCTGAGGTTAATGTTCTGAAATCAACTGGGCTAGGCAGGAAGCAGGATTGATAAGGACTCTAGACTGTTCGTACGGGATTTTATGGGTCATTGATCCGGTCGATAAATCACTGATCTCTAATTGGCGGTATCATTAATAGGGTACAAAGCCACAAGTTATAACAATTAGGTAATTAAACTTTTGTTTATTGAAGTTGTTGAAATTCAGATTTCATTCTTACTATATTGTTTCGTACAGTAGAATAATATCATTAATTTTTAAACTTAAAGTATGCCTCAAAATAAAGTATACTAGGTACGATTGAGATCATGAATCGATCAATGTTAGGTCATCATTGAAAGCTTGGAACCACTGGATGGCCGTTTCGTTTTAGTATGGGACTACTCAACAGTGAGCATCCATGATCCTGGCATTAATATCATTGGATGATGGCTCAATGGTCTAGATGTCAAGCGTTTGCAAGCAAAATCAAAGGTCTTGGGTTTGGACCCTACATGTAGGATTGTGGATATGCACTAATGAGGAATCCCATACTGAGGCGAAACGGCTATCCAGTGCTTCCTTGTTTTCAATAGTGATCTAACACCGATTCATTCATGATCTCAATCAAAACTCAACAATCTCCACAACCCTATATAGATATACAAGTTGTTTTCAAAGTTGAATGATTTAATCGTAAGACTTTGATTGTTTTTCTGAGCAACATCATCAACTCAATATTTAAAAAAAGAGATTAACTTTTAGAATATTCCTCATATTTCTGACTTGTACATTATTTTCACTCTCCTTGCTCTTCTATAAACTTTGCCTGGAGACCCCTCTAGGGCTACTACCGGTCCCAAGCCTGGAAAAAGAAGGAGGGTTAAGCATGAGGTTAGCGACCCTATCCCGTAGAAAACTAACTCGCTAAAAAAACGCTAACCAGAAAAAATAATTCAAATCATCTAAACTCTGTCCTTCGGATGTCATGAGACTGATACCCCTTCTGACAACCAGAGCAACCATTAATTTAGGTACATGGAATGCTCGTAAATGTAAGAGATCGTGAGAGTCTTCCTGTTCTTCTATAATTTCTTAATCATTACTCAATCTTATTTTGATATTAGAAATCTCAGATCATTTCATAATAAAGATACAATCACTTGTATCTCTTTATAGACTTATATATTTACGAGATAACTATGAACTATGAATGTACAACTTTAAATAAATGATTTCTTTACATTGAATAATGGCTTGTACTGTTGATCTGAAAAAATGACTAACTATATTATATAATTGTTTTGGTTGTTCTTTCTTCCATGAATATCTGACCTTAGAGATGTTTATTTTTAATGTGATTGACTATTAACTGATGCGTAACATAACTGTTAATTTCATAAAAATTCATTGGTTTACAATGAGTCTTCAATTTTCAATAGTTTAACATTTTCTCGGTCAAATTTGTGTTCATAATTGTTAAAACTGAAGATTAAGTTATATTTAATAGTTAAATAATGTTTAAGTAAACAAAAACAATTAGGAGGACAATCATTTTGTTTGACATAGGTAATGTCCTTCATTTAGTGGAATATAATCCGTTTGTTATTTTTGTTGAAACTTAATAAGCCCCTAAATAACCTGGTACGGTTGAGGGTGGAGAGAGTTAGCATTCCCTTTCGAAATACTCTCACATTGCCACGCGAATGTCCTGCGCTTTAACCGGGTTGGTAGATATGGAGGATCTCAGTTAGGGGAGTTGGAAATCCCTAATTCCAAACTAATGGTGCACATGGACTTCAGTATTCTGAAAGAACAAATGACGTACGAACCAGTTACATGTCAACGGCTACCATAGAACTGCATCTCCTAACATTGCTCCAGTGACTTGTGGATCGGACCTTTAGGTCAAAGGCTTTGGATGTGTCTCACTAAGAAAACCACCTCCTTCTGTTTGTGCATCGGGGCAGTATCATAGTCTACACATAAATCAAATGACTTTTGTGTGGCGCATATGTATTACTTGCCTCTTTGTACAAATATTTATGCGCACTATTGAGGAGTAACACAATAGGACGAAACGGCCGTCTAATGCTTCCATATTTTCCATGATGGTCTAGCTTCGATTGACTCATGATCTCAATCATTGAAATTACTATGATATCCAAAAACCTTTCTGAAATAAATAAATAATAATTTAAAGATCGAGATCAAAAAAGAAGAACATAACACCTATGAAGTTTAAGTTACATTTAACTGATCTATTCTATTCAATGTATCATATTGTTTTGATTGAAATCATGAACCGATTGATGTTAGACCACCATTGATAACCTGGGAGCACTAGACGGCCGTTCCGGCCTCTTGTGGGACTCCTCAGCAGTGCGCATCCACGATCCCACTCGCAGGATTCGAACTCGGAGCCTTCAGCCTTGAGCGTAAACGCTTAACCTACTGGACCACTGAGCTGGCATCCAATGGTGTTAGTGTCTAACCTCGACCAATCCACGAAATTGCGTGACCATCTTCCATTGTACTGAGGTAGACACCTGTTTCTACCCAACACGGATTAGCTCCACTAGTCATGATTTCAATCAAAAGCTTAACAATCTCCACAACCACTTAACTGATAAGTATCATATTCTATTTGAATTAAACATTTATTGATTTAATTAATTATTAATTATAATGGATATAATAAGTTGAACGCTTGTATGAACATGATTAAATGATTCGTTCATTATATCATTGATCAAAATGTTTAATAGACTTTTTTTCGATCAGAAAAGTTCTTTTTATCTTTTTATGGATGAGGTAGAATTACTGAACTAAGAAGATATTTTGAAACATAAGAATAAAAAAAACCCATTTATCTTGGATAAAATTCAATAATTTATGGTTGATTTAGATCATTTTCAGTTTGATTTAAAATGATTGATTTAAACTTATTTACTAATATTATGTAAGTATTTATCAGTATAGGGGTTGTGGAGATTATTAGGTTTTTGATTAAGATCATGAACTGATTGATGTTAGACCACCGTTGGAGACCTGGAGGTGCCGGACGGCCGCTTTGTCCTACTGTAGGACTCCTCGGCAGTGCACATCCACAATCCTGCTCACGGAATTCGAACTCAGGGCTTTCAGTCTCGCGCGCGAATGTTTAACCCACTGGACCATTGAGCCGGCATCTAATGGTGTTAGTGTCTAACAACAACCCATTCACGAAATCGCGCGACCATCTTCCATTGTACTTGGGTAGATACTTGTCTCTACCCAACACGGATTAGCTCCACTGATCATGGCTTCTCACTAGAACTCCGAGAATTCCCTCACTAACCTAGTCACTGGTGAGCACATGATAATTATCATGTATGGGGTTGTGGAGACCACTAAGTTTTTGATTGTGATAATGAACCGATTGATGTTTGTTTGAATCTTTCGATTGATGTTAAGGGGATGCAATTCATCAGTGGATAATGCAATGGTGTTTAAAGTGAACAGTACTGGGTTCGAGTCCACGAGTGAACATTAACTGTAGAATGCAGGTGCATTCAGCTGACAAGTCCTGAATAGGATGAAACATACGTCTTGGGTTCCAGTTATAGCCACCATCCATCTTTGCTTATAATTACATTAACATTATAATCAGACGAATGGCCGATATTTGTTCCATCTCGAAATGCTTTCCGTTAATTAATGACACTGTCTGGAAAAACAATTATAAACTTAGAAGGAATATATAGACGCTTTGTCCTATGTTTTGATTCCACTGCAATAGAGATGAGAATGAATGCAGTCCCTGTATATGCATAAATGAGTTATCTTTGATTTCAACTCGAACTGGATTCCATTCCTTCTATGATGAAAAGTTTCTCCAACTGATGTCAGTTAGTGAGCAAAACAATTCAAGTAGTTTTCCTAATAAATTTAACACATTTTGTTTAATATATTTCATAAAATACCATATTTTGCTACCTCATGAATTCAACTTTTAAATTACTGTAATATCCACAAAAAATCCTTATCTGATTATAAATAAATGTGATAACTTTAGAATTTTAACTATTATACTACATAAGCAAAGTTGGATAGTGGATAGAAGTGAGATCTAGGACGCTCGTTTTCACTGCTAGCCACTATCCATCTTTGCTTATAATACTTGTGACTGAAGACAATACCAAGGCAATACGAACGGGATGCATAAATGCTAATAACAGACTACTCAATTACAGTGCTTAACATCAATGGGAAGACTCAAGTAAAGAATATCAAGTGAATCTATACATATGATTTTAATTAAACAGAAATACCATATATTTCGGTAAAATCTGAGAATCATACAGTAAATACTTCATTTGCAAAATATCAGATTTGATTGTCCCATCGTTCCCATAGCAACCATTCAGTTTTTTCGTTCTCTTTTCTTCGATCTACTTAACCTTTTGCCTCTAATAAAGTTAGAAGTAAATACTTTGAAATAAACACTGATGCAGAATTCTTGATGTTTATAGTTTAGATCAAGTTGAATATTATCTAATTCCTTGAAATATTCTACTCTCACTAGAGTATTTTTAATATCATAATTTTATCATAAGTTTAATTTATTTATTGAAATCATGAACCAATTGATGTTAGACCATCATTGAAAATCTGGAAGCTATGGACAGACGTTTCTTCCTAGTACAAGAATACTCAGCAGTGGATATTCACGATCCCACTCACACGATTCGAACCCAGGACCTATCGATCTAGCGTGAGAACTTTTAACTTCTAGACTACTGAGTTGGTATCCAACGGTGTTCATGTTTAACTTCAACCAATTTATGAACATATATATATATATATATATATGTATATATATATATATATATGTTTATATATATATATATATATATATATTGGTTTTGCGCTCGAACACTTGACCAACAGACCACTGAACGCGCGCGCGAAACCAGTAGGTCCTGTGTTCGAATCTCGGAGGGGGCGAGGTCGTGAATGCTCACCACCACTGAGGACTCCTTTACTAGGGCGAAACGGCCGTGCAGTGCTTTCAGGTTTTCCATAGTGGTCTGGCTTCGATTGACTCATGATTTCAACCAATGAGATGAAAATTTGTTTTAAAGAATAAATAAATAAAAATTTTTTTCTTCTATTCAATTGATATTATTTGAGTAGGTTTTATTATTCCCTTTGTTTAACTAAATTTAAGACATTCCCATAAAGCTACAATTCATGAATATTAAATACAAATGTCAAATTGTAATTTGAACAAAATTCATAGAGTATTCTCTCTGCCAAAAAAAAGAAAGAAAAATAGTTAAAAAAAAAGAAGAACACGCCGTAATAATAAACAAAACTTAAAGGACAACATAAATTGTTTATACAAACAAACAAACACACGTACAAACAAACAACTACACGTACATACAAACAAACAAAGAAACAAACAATCATAGAAACAAACAAAACCCATCTTAAATGTCATCGTTTCTAATGAATTAATCAATGTAATTGTAATGTATCATTACCTTGTAAATATTTATTACATTTTTGTATCGTTATTTATTGAATCTTTTTTACATAGGAATGACAATTGATAAGTATGACAGAATTCTTCTATAAATAATTCTTAATATAATAATCAAATGTAAATTTGTATCAGAAGGGGTTTTGTGGAGATTTTAGTCATTTCAATCGTTGAGATCATGAGTCAATTGAAGCTAGACCACCATGGAATATCTGGAAGCACTGGATGGCTGTTTCGTCTTATTGTGCAACTCCTCAGCAGTGCATATTCATGGCCCTGATTCGTGGGATTCGAACCAAGGACCTAATGGTCTCATGTGCGAACGCTTAACCTCTATATTATTGAGACCGCTGTCATTCAACAGTGTTAATGTTTAACTTTTTAATACGTTGATTAATTTACATAGCAATATATGAAATACACTTCTCATTGTTGTTTTCCAACTGCAAATGATCAATTTCTTATTGATGTATACGTATCCTGTGTGGAATGCCTCGATATCGCCTTAATTTACAAGCATTCTAAGCAAAGAGAGATAATGTTTAACAGTGGAATGCAGATTTTACCCGCATTTTTTCCTATTTGAGACTCGTCAGCTAGATGTACATGAACCCCATAGTTGATGTTCACTTCGGAAATTAAATTCAATAAACAACATGTAACAAAAAGGGAATGAATCAATAGTGGTCCTAAACATTAATAGTAAGATTTAAACAAGCAATATAAATATGAATTAAGCATCATTGTATTACATATGCCAATAGTTATCTGAACTCATTAGTTAAGTAGATAACATGATGATATTGAAAACGAATAGTTTACAGTTCAAGATTTAAAGTAAACATCAACTCTAAGATGTAGATACATCTTTTTGATAAATCTTAAATAGGATGAAATGAGTTTTCTAAATTTTATAGCTATTCTGTTTGTTATTATATATTCAATGGATAGTTTATGTGTTATATCTTTATGGATTCTTTATACATTATGTCCTAATACTTTGATAATGAATTGAACTTTTTAAATCTCTTTAAAAGTGATTAGTAGCTAATCCTGTTGATATGATTAAATATAATCTATCTAGTAGTCTATTATTAGTTTTTCTATTGTTTATTGTTATTGTTTAAGTTAAACTGAATAATAAACAAGCTAAAATCACTTTTTCTATTGTTTCATATATTCAAAATTTCAATGTAATACAGTTATAACTTGTGATCGCCGATTAGAGAGCAGTGACTTATCGATCAAAACAATGACGCGTAAACCCGTATGAGCAGCTTAGAGTTCTAATTGGTCCTGGTTTCCGCCTAGCACAGCCAGTTAAGTCCATAACACAAGTCTCACCCTCTGCGATATGAATCATGTATTTCAAACATACTCGGTTTATATACCAATCAAGCAGACCATATCGTAACGTAAAATAGAAAATAACATATGTACAATATTTGGACAACAGGAAAATGACATGTGAAATAAATATTGACCAATAGGAAAATGATACCATTCCAAGTCCAAGGATAGCATTAGACTTAACTGGATAATTATTGGGATATTTTTCTGAATATCCCAGCAAATACATAAATGTTTTTCTTGAAAATATTATAATAATCTAATAGTTTAAATCATCATACAACAGTGGATGTTAGCGTAATTTCGTGAATTGATTAAAGTAATACATCTTTGACACCGTTGAATGTTGGCTGACTCAGTAGTATAGAGGTTAAATGTTCACATACGAGACCAATAGATCTTAGGTTCGAATCTCGTGGAGTGGGAAATGGATGAGCACTATTGAAGAGTTCTATACTAGAACGTAACAGCCATCCAGTACTTCCATGTTTTCTATGCTAGTTTAGCTTTAATTGATTCATGCACTCAACTACTAAAATAAAAATATTTCCTAAAAGTTTTAACAATATGAAATTCTAATTGAATTAAAGTTTAACACTCATGGAATGATAACTAAGGTGATATTATGTAAGAAACTTAATGTATGTCATTTGTTAGGTTAAATACTTATTTAAAACATACTAAAGCTGAAATCTACATGCTACACAGTCGGAGTTTTAACTTAAGGAAACAAAATGTAAATTGAATTCACTTTGTATTGTTTTACTTGTATCTTTCCGATCAATTACAGTCCTAAATAACAATGGAAAGATAAAGATGAAACAATATCAAGTGAATTTCAGCTTCAACCTATTGCACAAGTAAGTGGTTATCAGAACTCAGTAGTTAAGTGGATAACGTGATGGCGTTTGAAGCGAACGGTACTAAGTTCGAGTGCTGGAGTGAATATTAACTCTGAGATGCAGGTACATCCAGCTAAAGAGTTTTAAATAGGACGAGACGCTCAGCTTGGATCCCACTACTAACCAATAACCATTTTTGCTTAAAGAGTAAATTAGTTTTATTCTTTCGATTTATGGTATAGAAAAACGAATAGATTGGTGAAATATTTCCTACCCAATAATTATGACTCCAGGCTAATATATATTATTACAGTAAAGAAAAGAAAATAGTCAATACAAAGAAAGTGATTATAAGATAGACAATAATCTTGGAAATTCAATTTCTATAAATAGTCACGAATAATTAATGAAATAAAGGTGGGTTGATTCATTTTAATATTCAATGATATTCATTAATAAATGAATGAACTGAAATATATAGTTGAGAGATTTCTTAGTATATTGGAAAAGCTAATAAATGTTGAATGACAATAACGGTTCCGTAAAAAGATAGAGAATGGTACAGTTATGTAATAGGAAGAAACAATTGAGATTTAAAAAAAACATCTGGCAAATATCAAAGTCAGAATCGTCAATACGAACGTCAAGACAGTCAGTTCTACTGTACGGAGCTAAAACTTGGAGAACTAATACAACCATCATTGTAAATGTACAAGTATTTACGAATAGTTGTCTACGCAACATTGTCTACTCAACATTCATTGACCGGATACCATCAGCAACAGTCTGCTGTGGGAGAGAACAAACCGGCTTCCAGCTGAAGGGGAAATTCGGAAGAGAAGATAGAAATGGATAGGAAATAAATTACGGAAATCCTCCAACTTCATCACAAGGCAAGAGCTACCTTGGAATCCTGAAGGGAAGCGGAAACACGAAGGCCAAAGAACACATTACGTAGGGAAATAGAATCAGATATGAAAAGGATGAATAGTAACTGGAAGGAGCTGGAAAGGGTCGCCCAGTACAGGGTTGGATGGAGAGTGGTGGTGGGTGGCCTATGCTCCTCTACGAGGAGTAACTGGCATAAGTAAGATAAACTTATTAAATTAGCATTCTATGTAATTGATTTTTTAGGACTAATTGAATTGGCAAGTACACAATGAAGAGACAAATCAGAATGTTTATCCATATATTCGTTTCTAGGGATCGGATGGTTGAAGAATATGTTATAGAACTTATAGGCGGTTAGCGTTTCTTTCAGAGATCTTCCTACCAGTTGCTTTATTAATTGATTGACATCGTCACTAATGAACTAAAATTTCAAGATTCAGAATTCTTAAGAGTTGTCATTGATTGCGGTTTTATTCTAACCTGAAGTGAATATTTATCCAAAACCCAAACCCATTATCGTTCACTTCAAACGCTATCTCGTTATCCACTTAATTACTGAGTCCTGATAGCCACTAGCTAAATGGATAACGCGATAGCATTTGAAGTGAACAGCAATGGGTTCGAGTTCCGAAACGAACATCAATTTTGGGATGCAGGTACATCTAGTTGATGAGTCCCGTATAGGATTTATTTATTTATTTGAACATATAAACATTGGTAAAAATGGGCATCAAATGGATATGCGCCACATAAATTATTCTATTTGTGCCAGGGCTGAGATACTACCCGGGTGCCCAAACCGAGGCAAGTAATTGCCTTATGTGGTCACTCACCTAGCCATTGACCTGAAGGTCTAATCCATAAGACAATGGAGCAGCCTTAGAAGATGCAGTGCAATGGTAGTCGTTGATCATCGATAGGTTCATATACCATTTGTTCCTCCAGGATCCGGGTGCCCATGTGCACCATTGGTTTGAAATCAGGGTTTTCCAACTCCCCTAGGTGGACTCTCAATGTCTACCAACTCGGTTAAGGCACCAAAAATTCGGTTTTCGTCCTCTCAATTTCGTAAACAACACCCGCGATGCGAGAAGGTAGTGAGTAGGACTTCCTTGACAGTGGTTGTATACACGTGGTAATGTGAGAGTATTTTGAAAGAGAGTGCTAACTCTCCCTACCCTCGACCATACCAGGGCATTTGGGGGCAAAGCAAGACGAAAAACACATCCTGAATTCCACTGCTAGCCAGCGTCCATCATTGCTTATAATGCTTGTGACCATATGACATTATCGATGCAATTCTCACAGGATACATATATGCCAATAAGACATTGATCAATTGCAATGCTAAACATCAATGGAAAGATACAAACAGACAATACAAATTGGTTACCAATTAACTCCTTGCATTTTTTACATTTTTAGCTCAGCTACAAACAAATGAAAAATTAAGAATTCCCAAGTGAAATTTTCCCACCCAAGAATTTGACTACATTTTGTACTGGATAACTGATTTCACTGATCTTTATAATTAACTTAATAGTTTCAAATAAACTGAGCATTAGGTAGAAAGTTAACTAACGTATGTTAATTGAATTTGGTTATTTATTCACAGTGAAGAAGTAAGTTGCATGAAGTCATGAAACATCAAAAGACAATTTTTCTATTTATTAAAATATAACAAAAAAAACTATAATATTTATTATCAGAAGGGGTTTTGTGAAGATTTTAGTAATCCCAGTTGTTGAGATCATGAGTCATTTGAAACTAAACCACCATGGAAAACCATCCAGGGCTTCCAGGTTTTCCATGATGATCTCAACTATTAAAATTACTATAAAATACACAAAACCCCTTCTGATATTCATCAAGATATGCTCACTAGTGACTGGATTCAAGATTTATATCCTGGAGTTCTAGTGAGAAGCAGTGAACAATGGAGTTCAACCGGGTCTGTTGTGAGATACTAACTCACAGATGACAATAATGGATATGTCGCTCAATTTCATGGATTAGTTGAAGTTAGAGATTAACACTGTTGGATGCTGGCCAGCTCAATGGTCTAGTGTTTAAGTGTTCGCGCGCGAGACTGATAGGTCCTGGGTTCGAATCTCATGAACCGGGGTTGAGGATGCGCACTGCTGAGGAGTCTCACAATAGGACAAAGTGGCCGTCCAGTGCTTCCAGGTTTTCAATGGTGGTCTTGCTTCATTTGATTCGTGATCTCAACAGTTATAATATTCATTAATAATGAATTTTATAGTTATACAAAGTGGATAAGTGATGGCAGCTATTACTGATTACATATAAAAACTTGACCATGATATAAATTATCCAACTGGTACCAATGTAGTTGAGTCACCAAATTTCCACTACTTAGTGATGACTTTAGCACTTCTCAATCATCACATGACAAAACCGCCAATTAGAATATCAACTTAACTGACTTTAATTCTTGTGTTAAACTAATGACACGTCTACAAACACTAGCAACATTGCGTCAACTGTGAATCTTTCTTGGTTTTTCTCGCCTAACACTGGCTTTCTAGTCAAAAATACAATCTCAACCTTTAACTATATTGAATCATGTATTTCAGGTATATGTAGTATATATACAAGCAGGTTAGATCCATGTATACGATAAAATAAATAAATAATATTATAACTATACAGTATCAAGCCAATAAGTGACTGTGTGGGAGGCTTTAGCTAATAAATTAGGAAAAATTAAGAATGGCAAATCATATGACAATATTCTATAAGTCAAATGATATCCTATGATAAAAGGAATATGAATATCCACATATACTCTAGTTACTTCAATAAGAATATACATAATAGTAATAATAATAATAATCAATAACTCAGTCTTAGCAATTACTAGTCATTAATTCTTCGTTCAGATATGACAATACTGGCTCAGGATATTAGATATTTTTGTAATGGATAGTTTTAAAAGGGATTGCTTGATTAATCATTGAGTGGTGACCAATGTCATGCGTGTCAAGTCCTTATTTATTGCAGATCGAATGATATCGACCATAATGTAATGTGGCCACCAGCCGAGGTGACTCAACACTGCGTGCACTATTGTGAGATTAGATGGTGGTTGAAAGGAGTCGATAGGAAACCCTGAACCCGGGTTTCGTGCTACTTGGCATGGTCGATAGCATTCTATCTGCACTAAATAGGGACTTGACATACATGGCATTGATCATCACCCAGTGATCAATCAATTGTGATTCCATCTCAGTCCTACAGAAGGTCGGTCGCGGCTCGGATAGCTCAGTGGTAACGTCTTTGACTGTGAAGCTGAGTGACATAGGATCGAATCAGTCATGGAGCACCAGATCTCGCAAGATTACAGGTACACCTTACTGACGAGTGCCAATCAGGACGAAACCCAGGTCCAGGGTTTCCTGTTGACTACCTCCAACCACCATCTAATCACACATGTAGTGTATTTATAACAAACTGTTACTCATTGAGTGATTTATGAATTCGTTAAATATATAGTTGATGTTGAAGCTAGTTGGTTGAAATTAGACAATAACATTGCTGGATGCCGGCTCGGTAGTCTTGAGGTTAAGCGTTTACGAGCAAGGCCGAAGGTCTTGGGTTCGAATCCTGCGAGCGAGATCTTGGATGCGCACTTTTCAGTAGTCACATACTAGGACGAAACGGCCGTTCAGTACTTCCAGGTTTCTCGTGGTGATCTAGCTTAAATCAACTCATGAATCCAACTATTAATTATTTGTTCAGTTTAAAATCACTGCAGATTTTGAGGGAGTGAAGTAGTAATGTAAGTTTTGGCATACCAAACCGTATGCCTTTCAATAAAGATTTTGTTTAAGATTGATATTAACTGGGAAGTGAATAAAAGAACTAGGGAATAGTTTGATAATTACTTTTTGTCAGCGGTCTACTTCCTGAAAGATTTTTGAAATCCCAATAAAAAGCTGTGACGGATGCCATTCAATCATTATCTGAGTAACACACAATTGTAACCGTTTTCACTGTGTAATCATTGAGCAATCCTATCAGTTGCTTGAATTTGGGAGCATTATACTCCAATTAGTAATTTTGAATGCTACATTCTTGATTTGATTCTGCAACGGATCCTGTGTTTCCACTGTTGCAACGTTCCAAAACAGGGTCATAAATGACTGTTTAATGTTCGCCGGTCTCTAACTATACTTTAGGTGATATTATTCAATGACTAAACTATTTTCATACTAAGCACTGATCAAAAACGTTCCAGAGAAAAAAAAGCCGTGTTTATCCTCTTCCTAATGGCTTTTAGGCCTGGAAGGTTTTTCAAAAACAAACGTGAGTGGATCATTTTTCAAAAAAATTTCGTGCTTTATGAGAATCCTTTCTCTTTAACATAGTTATGTGGAATGAATATTTTACTTTGGGGGTAAGATTAAATATCTTCTTCTTCTAGTTTCTTTTTAAATATCACATCGCTTTCTCTGCCAGAAGCTGTGTGCAATAATTATTTTGTTGGGTATATAATGACTTACTTATTTACTTAGTTACTTCTGTTAATCTCCCACCATCATTATCCATCAAACTCTGTCCACGAAAAATCTTTCCAGTTCCTTCATTCTATTCAACCTTTCCATGTCTGCTTACCATTCCCGACGTAGTGTGTTCTTCGGCCTTCCTCCTTTTCGTTTCCATTCAGGATTCCAAGGTAGCGCTTGCTTCGTGATGCAATTTGATGATTACCACAATTTCCTCTTCAGTTGGAAGCTGATTTGTTCTCTCTCACAGTAGACTGTCGCTGGTGGTATCCATTCAACGGACATTGAGTATCATGAGTAGACAAATGTTTATAAATACTTGTAACTCTTTGATGATGTTTGTAGTAGTTCTCGAAGTTCAGCTACGTACATTCGAATTATCTTGACGTTCGTATTGAAGATTCTCACTATGATATCGGCCGACATTTGTTTTGAGTTCTGTATGCTCTTCAACTGTAAGAACGCGGTCATTACTTCACCAATCATCTATTTACGTCTGCATCAGATCCTTCCTATTCATCGTTGATGCTTCCCAGGTACGTAAAAGATTGCAAATCATGCAGAGCTTTTCCATCAAGTGTGATTGTGTTGTTCTTCGTATTGTATTTAGGCATCTTGCTTTCTCCTCCGTATATGTTAAGGTCTATCGATGAAAATGCTGCTGCTACACTAGTTGTCTTCATCTGCATTTGTTGGTGTGCATGTGATAGAAGGGCCAGATCATCTCCAAAGTCCAAATCGTCGAATGGATTTCGATCTGTCTATTGTATTCTGTAATTACTTTAAATAGTATATGAAGTACCTGTAACATTTAAAATTTAAGTTGTACTTTAAAGGAATGTTGTTGATGTAATAACTTCATAAAAATCTAAACTAATATTGATTTTCAGGGTGTTAACCACTTGAAACTAACTTCTTTACTTATTTGTAAATAAAAGGAAAATAATTGAATTAAAACCTAATCAGTCGTTGCAGTTAAATTGATATTACTATTTTTCATTTGAAGTAGAGAGATTTGTAGTCTAATTGAATACTCATAGGCTTTGTTGTTTTTTAAATTCACTTTATATTGTTTGCTTGTATCTGTAATTGATCAGTCTCTTGTTGGTATATGTGTATCCTGTGCAGGTTATCTTGATATTACCTTAATTCACAAGCTTTATAAGTAAAGATGGATGATGACTAGCAGTGAAATCCAGTTTGACTCACGTTTCGTCCTATTTAAGACTCGGCTACCAGGACTCAGTAGTTAAGTGAATAACGCGATGACATTTGAAGTGAACGGTACTGAATCCAAGTTCTAAAGTGAACATCAAATCTGGGATACATATCCATCTTTGATTAGAAAGTTTGTTATATTTAAGTGAGAAAGATATTTTCCTACAATAAGACGAAACGGCCGTCCAGTGCTTCCAGGTCTAACATCGATCGGTTCATGATCTCAATCAAAAAATAACAAATTGTTCAGATTTATACTATTCAACTCAATGAACATAAAGGTACTAAAAATGTACTCCTACATTTTTCTGAAAAATATTCAACCTTGATTTCAATGGAATACAGTTATATGTTGCATATAAATACACAGAACAAGTTATTTATGGTGAGATCTTTTGTTGTTGTTGTTCTACTTCAAGTTTATTCACATTTTTCATATGATGACATCACTTAGTAACTGTGCCTTGATTTAACTGTAATTTGTAAAACATGTTAATGATTGGAAAGAGTTATTCGTATTTAGAGCTAGTGAAAAATTTGTAATGACTAGTGGTCAGTTGTTATGACTGTCACCAGTTTTTCTGTCTGGTCATCGTTAACTGTCATGTCAGAATCCTTTATTACTTTGTGGCGTGTAGTCGAGTTGCGGTTGACTATGATTGCCACTACAAGAAGATATCAGAAGGCAAATGGATGTTGTAGCGATATATATAATTGTTGGCGACCTCGTGGTATCGAAAAAATACCGAGATCATGTTAAAGGAGTACAAGCGGAATCACTGAGCAAACGTAATTGCGTGCAAGGTCACAATCAACGGAAGGAAAAATGTCTTTAGTACAGTTAAACAAACAAGTACAGCAAAACAATCACTGGTACAATTGGTTATAATAATAATTTTTTCCATTAAACCAATCGCGTTCTCTTAATAAAAGTAGATCACTACAATTTACACTTGTAAAACGAGGAACCAGTGCAATCCCCACGATATGATGTACAAACACCAACACTAGTACAAAGAAAGGTTTATTAACTCCATAATACGACGACCACGACCGTGGTTGGAAATACACTCATTCTGCTCATTAATTGGAATGAAATCACATATATGAAATAATATCCAAAGTTGTAACAAATCACATAGTGCATGTCATGCTGAGCATAGTGCATGTTAACACAAAACAAGAATATTAAATCTTACACTCAAATAAAATAATGTTATACCGAATAAAATATCAGACAGGAAAACAAAAAAAAACAAATACTACATTGAATAATCATCATATAGAATTAGAAACGAAAGTAGTGTTAAGCAAGAATTACAATGATTAAAAGGATGTAAATCTACCTTTTCATCTTATCATATCACTATTGATGAATCGTAACAAAACTATCTATTCATTAATAGCTGCCTGTATGTTAGAAGATTAATTACTGAATGTTGAATTGTCTACGTTATTTTTTGAGTGTCAATGATGGCCTTTTGTATGGTCATTTATTTTGTAGTCATTTAGATTGAACGATGTTTGTTGACGGGCTCTCCACTTTAGTAGCCAAAGATCTGACTCAAATTTGATCATATGAATGATTGTTATTGAAATATATATGTCGCCTATCCTCGTATGTCTTTATCGACTTAATTCGCGTTCACTGATTAACGGAATTAAATGAGTCAAATGACGAGAATGGACTTTTGAATACATATTATTTTATATATGAAGCAAATGGAATAGAGCGAAGAGAAACGAAGCACAGTGAAGATGGAGGGTAAGCTAACCCCCTTTTAGTCAAGGACTAATCAATATTTATAGTCACACAAAAATAGGCTACAGACATGAGATGAATAGGATGGGAAGTGTACATACATAAGCGCTCATATAAAAACAGTCAAGATTGATAAGCGAATAATTAACAAGGTATAATATTTGAAAGTATTTGAATTATCGTATGAACTAGGAATCCCAGAATAAATGCAATAGAATCAAAAACTACGACACAAGCACAAACGAATGTATCGTATTTAGAATTCGAAATCGAGCATTCAGCAAGTACAAAAGAATCATCAGTTAATTCAAACACCACACAAGATCAAAATATGACTCAAGTAGGATGAATACATTGGCCTGTCCGAACGCTAGAATAAGGCTTAACATAACAACTGACACTACAGGCCCATAAAGAGATTTTATTGTTTATTATGGGACTGAAGTGGCATCAGTCAGTCCGTTTTACACGTATTGCTTTTCTGTTATCTTCGTAGCTAAATAAAACTTTTATATGTTAAGATTTTATTAGTTTTGTACAGACACTAAATAGCGGTACATCCTGGCAATCATAATAGGTTGATCCTGTTCAATTTTTTTCATCATATTGTGTGAATAAGTTAGATAGTCACACCATTTCTATTCAACTCAAGTAAACTCATCATCCATATATCTTTAAACAAAGTAGATTATATTTCAGAGATTTATATACATAAAGATAAACAATTACTATTATGAATAAGAAAACTATTGTTAACCTATCTATTCCTCAAAAGCTTTAAAGGTAAACAAATCTAACCATATGTCGGTATTTTAGTGTACTGCTATTTTATATCATGAATTCAATATCATACAACAAATAAAATATTGATCTTAATTTTTGTTTCGCTATCTTACTATCATAAAACTACAAGTAATTTAGTAACATATGGCGAATCATGTAGATGCCTTTGCTTGCATGAAACAAATTATTTATTTATTTTAACACATAGATATTAGTACAAGAAGGCAACAAATACATATGCGACAAACAAATCTCATTCGATATGTGTGAGGGCGGTGATACTGCCCGGTTGCCCAAACCGACCTAAAGGTCTGATCCACAAGACAATAGAGCAACCCTACGAGATGCAGTCCCATGGTAGTCGGTGACCGACGATTGGTTCATACGCCATTTGTTCCCTCGGGATACTGGAGCTCATGTGCACCACTGGTTTGGAATGAGGGTTTTCCAAATCCCCTTGGTGCAATCTCCATGTCCACCAACCCGATTAAAGCGTCGGACATTCACTTTTCATCCTGTCAATTTCGTAAACAACACCCGTGGTGCGAGAAGGCAATGAGTAGGACTTCCCTGACAGAGGCTATATACTCGTGGCCATTTGAGAGCATTTGAAGAGGGAGAGCTGACTCTACCCACTCTCGGCCGTACCAGGGCATTTGGGGGCACATGAAACAAATGGTTGTTTAATGATACATTACGAAAAAAGATGTTTGCTCAATGTTGTAAGAGTCAGTATGCATCTATCATGTTTATTTATACCTATGTTGGAAATAAAGACAGCTGTCATGAAGCTTTAAAATGCTTTGTTGAATACTGTTATTATTGTGTTTTGTAACTTTATTGGTATATATTCTCTACATTACAGTATTTATGGTCAGTTAAGTATGAATTTATTCAGTAGAGTGGCTTTCAAGAAATTCGTGAAAGACCTTGGTTTTTGACCAACGTTACTTCTGTCAGAATGAATGGATTATTTTATTATTTCCCATATATTTTATATGATTACTGTAGCTACCAACTGTGATACTGCAATTTTATGTATATTAGTTTCGACACACGAAAACCGTCCCCTAGTACCAGATCATCATGTAAAAACCTTAGATGACATCTTTCACTGCTTTCTCTTGCACTTTCTTTATTTTGGACATCATGTTTTGTGTTTCCATATACCAGTGGTAATTCATTTTAATGTATGACCATGATCCTAATGAGTTACATTTCATTATATCAAACAATCGATCAGATGGTGAGGTATATAAGATCGAATTTCATTTCAGCATTCTTTTGTTAAAATGACGGCAAAACCTGGCAGTCAGTCACAAGTTAGATTTTCGATGAAACATTAAGTATACATTATTGATGATTTCTATACAACAATGAAACAGATATTACTGACTCTTGGTTTCCAGTAGTTTCGCAATTGCTATCAAATTGACTTAATTTTCATAAATATTTCAACCGATTATTTCATATTCATTTGATACAATTCAACTGCTTGACTTTCCAAATGTATTGTAGTTAAAATACACATTCAAAACTAGACTAAATAACAGTATATTTGATTCGTACTATTAATAGTTGTAATTGATTGGGTTTGTATTAAATTTTCTATTAAGATGACTATCAACTGAAAGGATACATTATACAAAAGTTAGCGTTTAATTAACGAGTTAGTTTACTACGGGATGGGATCGTTAATCACATGCCCAACCCTTCTCTTTTATTCTGGTTTTGAATTGGTAGTAGCCTTAGAGGGGCTCCAGGCGAAGTTATAAAAGTGCTTAACTGTAATTAGTTAAACCTATACTACTTAAAAAAAGTGTTAGTATTTGAGTAACTGAGAAATATTTTAAAATATAAACAGAAAGGGATTACAGGTTATGTAAAATAAAGGTTACTTTTCGCAATTGATTGATCACTGGATGGTGACCAGTGCCATGAGTGTCTAGTCCTTAGTCCTTAGACCGAATGCTATCGACCAAGTTGCAATGTGGCCACCAGTCTAGGTGACCTGACACTGCTTGCACTATTGTGAGATTAGATGGTGGTTGGAGGTAGTCAACAGGAAACCCTGGACCCGGGTTTCGTCCTGATTGGCACTCGTCAGTAAGGTGTACCTGTAACCTTGAGGAAACTGGTGCTCCCTGACTGATTCGATCCCATGTCACCCAGCTTCACAGTCAAAGACGTTACCACTGAGCAATCCAGAGCCGCGACCGAACCTCCTGTAAGACTGAGATGTAATCACAATTGATTGATCACTGGGTGGTGTTCAATGTCATGCGTATGTAGTCCTTATTAACGCAGATCGACACATGGAATCCTTAAGGTCATAGAAGAAAAGGAAGACCAAAGAACACATTACGCCGAGAAATGGCAACAGACATGAGAAAAATGAACAACAATTGGATAGAACTAGAAAGGAAGGCCCATAATAGAGTGGGTCGAAGAATGCTAGTCGGAGAACTTATGCTCCGTTGCGAGTAACGAGAGTAAGTATGTAAGTAGGTAATTAAGTAATAAAGTAATTAATTAATTAATTATTTAATTAAGTAATTAAGCAAGTAAGTAAGTAAGTCAGACTTCAATGTTCTTTTATTTCCATACTAATCACTTTCTGTTCCCGGTCTTTCCTTCTCGATCTTTTGATGCCAGATATTCTATTCCTGACTGGTGTTATATACTACTTATATCGATATAAGTAGTACACACTATATTAGTATTATTCTGTTTTCTGAAGTATGAGAAAGATTGAAATTAAATGATTTCATAAGTATTAACTTTCAGCTCTTTCATTACAATATAATTCATTGTTATCAAAACTAAATCGACTTCACTATACTTAATGAACTTTATTATTATTATTATCATTATTATTAATAGTATGAATGGAACTTCATAGGAATCTATACATAGTAATTGATTTGTCTGTTGTCCATTTTTTTACCTTCTTTCATCTCAACTCTTATCCAAGAGATAATGAAATGAATCCAATGCCTTTATTATAATAATAAAATGTATAATGTATAATATGAATCAAGATGAGTTAAAAATTTGATCATTTCGTTTCGGTAAAATAAAAATCCATAGCCTTCATAATCATATTCATATATGATAGTATTATAAAAAAAATATGACATGTTAAAAGCTATAATCTAGATTATTCCATTAGATGCTTAAATGTTATAAGTAGATTAATCATATGGTAGTAGTTAATATCATTGGATAACATCATAGAATTATTAAAATATTTTGATCAGGTAATAGAAAACAAATCATATTTAAACTAAGTATGTAACTATTTGTTAAACTTCAGTCGTTCTTTCTCTATTTACTTACTTACTTACTTACCTTACTTGCTTACTTAATCACTTACTTACTTTCTACTTACTTTACTTGCTTACTTGCCTTGCTTCTTACTTACTTGCTTGCTTCCTTACTTACTTGCTTCTTGCCCTTGCCTTACTTGCTTGCTTGCACTTGCTTACTTACTTGCACTTGCACTTACTTGCTTGCTTGCTTACTTGCGCTTGCGCTTGCTACTTGCACTTCTTACTTACTTGCTTGCTTACTCACTTTGCTTGCTTCACTTACTTACCACCCTTAACTTGCTTGCCTTGCCACTTGCTGCTTGCCACACTTGCTTACTTACACTTGCCTTACTTACTACGCACCCTTACTTACTTGCTTACTTACTTGCCTTGCTTACACTACTTACCTACTTCCCACTTACCACCTTGCTTGCTTGCTTCCTTGCTTCACTTACTTGCTTCTACTTACTTACGCTTGCGCACTTACTTGCTACTTACGCGCTTGCACGCCACTTACTTACTCACCGCTTGCTCACTTGCCTTGCTACTACTTCTTCTTCCTTGCTTCACTTGCTTGCTTACTTGCTTCCCTACTTCTTGCTTGCTTGCTTGCTTGCCTTGCCTTGCTTGCTTGCTTACTTCCTTGCTTGCTTGCTTGCTTGCTTGCTTGCTTGCTTCTCACTTGCTTGCTACGCTTTGCTTGCTTGCTTGCTTACTTGCTTGCTTACTTGCTTGCTTGCTTGCTTGCTTGCTTGCTTGCTTGCTTGCCTTACTTGCTTGCTTGCTTGCTCGCTTGCCTTGCTTGCCTTGCTTGCTTGCTTGCTTGCTTGCTTACTTGCCCACTTGCTTGCTTGCTTGCTTCCACTTGCTTGCCTTGCTTGCTTGCTTGCTTGCTTGCTTCACTTGCTTGCTTGCTTGCTACACTACTTGCCCTTGCCTTGCTTGCTTGCCCTCACGCGCCTTGCTGCCTTGCTTGCCTTGCTTGCCTTACCCCCTTCCCTTGCTTGCTTGCTTGCTGCTTGCGCGCACTTGCTTCTTGCTTGCCGCGCCACTTGCTTGCTTGCTTGACCTTACTTGCTTGCTTGCTTGCCTTACTTGCCTTGCTTGCTTGCTTGCTTGCTTACTTGCTTGCACTTACTTACTTACTTACTTGCGCCTACTTACATACTTACTTGCGCCAGTTACTCCAAATTGAGCATAGAGCCGCCGACTAACATTCTCCAAACTATTCTATTCTGTATCGGAATACTTCGGTTTAGATTAATCGATTTTAAATACAGTGGATAACTCATTTATACTATTAACGATATCATGTAGGATTAACATAAATATTGTTTAGTATATATTATGACTTACTTACTTACTTACTTACTTACTTACTTACGCCTGTTACTCCTCGTGAAGGAGCATAGGCCGTTCACCAGCATTCTCCATCCAACTCTGTCCTGGGCAATCCTTTCTAGCTCCGTCCAGTTGTAATTCATCGTTTTCATATCTGCTTCTATTATCCGACGCAATGTGTTCTTTGGCCTTCCTCTTTTCCACCTTCCTTCAGGATTCCAAGTTAGGGCTTGCCTCGTGATGCAGTTTGACGATTTGCGTAATGCATGTCCTATCCATTTCCATTGTCTTTTCCCAATTTCTTCTTCAGCTGGAAGTTGCTTTGTTCTCTCACACAGAAGGCTATTGCTGATGGTATCCGGCCAATGGATGTTCAGTATCTTGCGTAGACAGCTATTAATAAATACTTGTACTTTCTTGATTGTGGTTGTTGTAGTTCTCCAAGTTTCAGCTCCGTATAGTAGAACTGCCTTGACGTTCGTATTGAAGATTCTCACTTTGATATTGGTTGAAAGTTGTTCTGAGTTCCATATGCTCTTCAACTGTAGGAATGCGACCCTTGCTTTGCCGATCCTCGCCTTAACGTCTGCATCTGAACCTCCTTGTTCATCGATGATGCTTCCTAGGTATGCGAAGTATTCTACATCTTCCAGAGTTTCGCCATCAAAGAGTGATTGGATTGTTGTTTTCCGCTTTGAATTTGACGACCTCGGTTTTCCCTTTGTGTATACTGAGGCCTACTGATGCAGAGACTGGTGCTACACTGGCTGTCTTCATCTGTTCATGTGTATGCGATAGGAGGACTAGGTCATCTGCGAAGTCCAAATCGTCTAATTGATTTCGAGCTGTCCATTGTATTCCGTGTTTTCCTTCAGATATCGAGGTCCTCATAATCCAGTCGACCACTAGAAGAAAGAGGAAGGGAGAGAGTACAAAGCCTTGTTTGACTCCGGTCTTTAGCTGTAATGCATCTGTTAGCTCTCCTCCATGCACTACTTTGCACTGTAGTCCGTCGTATGAGTTCCGGATAATATTGACAATCTTCTCAGCAACTCCATAGTGTCGAAGAAGTTTCCATAATGTCCTCCTATCTACACTGTCGAATGCCTTTTCATAATCAATGAAGTTGATGTATAGTGATGAGTTCCACTCAACTGATTGTTCGACGATGATCCGTAGTGTCGTGATTTGGTCTGTGCACGACCGATCCTTACGGAATCCAGCTTGTTGATCTCGAAGTTGGGCGTCTACTGCATCTTTCATCCGGTTCGGCAACACTCTGTTAAAGACCTTCCCTAGTATTGACAGTAGTGTAATGCCTCTGTAGTTTTCACATTCGCTCAGATCTCCTTTCTCTGGAATCTTGATGAGGTGTCCTTCTTTCCAGTCCATCGGCACTTGTTCCTCCTCCCAAATCTTTTTGAATAGAA